>NC_090447.1:874124122-874424463 GCF_031143425.1 Pleurodeles waltl
CCCATCACTATCACTGGTTCATGGGCTTGCCTTTCAAAAATCCTTTGTTTTCATTGGTAAATGCTTTATGTTTGTTCCTCCTTGGGGCTGTTTTGTTACCGCCTTGGCCTTCGACAACGTCAAAATGATAATTGCACTTTTGTCGATATGTTTGACTGTGAGCAAACTTCATTTTCCTTTTGTGTCTTTCTTTCGCGCTCATAGCTCTTACTCAAGCAAACGCTGTACCCACTGCATTGCAAATGCTTGTTTAATATTTTAGTTGGGTCTCAAAATGCAAGCCAGACGTATTGGCTTTACCGATGCTTGCCTGTCTGGTCACATGTTTAAACACATAGAGTTCATTACCCATAAGTAAGATATATTTGGTCTGTAAACTTTGATCCAAGACTCTTCAAGCTCAATTAACATCTGCCATGCCAAGTGCCTAAAGTTTGCTGCTGCGTTTGATTGAGCGGTTTCTCATTCCACCTCACGTGCCAATGCCCAAGACACTTGTACCCAGAGACCTGCACACACTGGAATACACTGATGCTTCACAAAAGGAGTGGCAGACAGAGCACGAGGGCTCAGGCGTGGTAGGGACATTTTTTCAATGTGCTCACCAGGCAAAAACCCATGGTGACCACTCTACAGGGCTTTAAGTGTAAGCTCTCCCTATGAATATACCTTGACAACACTACTTGATTCCCATCCTTGAACTTGTTTGAAACTGCTCAGATTAAGAGTGCCTTTGTCCTGTGTGAATCACGGGTATTTATTTAGAATATTTACCTTTACCTGTTGAGAAACGGTCTCTATGGTGATTCCCTCATCCCAGGCTGAAATCTCACCCCTCCCTCCTCTTCATCCTTTGAAAGTGTAAGCTCCGAAGAATTAGAGGGCTGGGGCAGCAGGGACAAAGATCGCTCAGCACTGACTTAGTATGCTACAAAGGCACGGGCATAGCGGTGGGAAACAAATATGAAACACTTAGGCACTGTAAGCCCCTCCGTGGCCGCAGAGAATGGATAGGTGTGCTTGTGGAAGATATAGCGTGAGACTGGATGGTGATGCTCATGCTGCCGGTACTGCTGTGGCCTGCTCCAGGTGTCAAAGGTATATAGTCTGGTGAGGCCTAGAGGCTAGAACTGCCGACCATGTTGAAATTCCATCACCTGCACTTCACCCAACATTGTGTTATTCTAGGACGATCACTGAATTTCCATGGACCTAAAAATACATTACAAATAATGCAATGTATTTGTGTAATCCCCACTTGATGTAGACAGTCTTCTATCCTCTCCCACCACCCAGCATACTGTACCCCACTCTGATGCTTCCTGGCTAGGTTTGCATTGTAGAACTATAAGTAAACACTAAAGTGTACTACTACAGCCCTGGCTGGGAGTGGGTCGGTGTTTTGCGACACCTGTGGGGTGCTACCTACTGGAAGCTTTAAATATCTCACCCTTCGTTAAATATTCTCAGGTCAGTCCTGCTAGAATGTAACGGGAGACACGAGTGTGTTATTTGTTTTACAATGCAGATTTTGGTGTGGTAGGCTACAAAATTAACATTTAATCCGCCAGAAATGACAATTGTTAATAAAAAAGGACTCCTGCTTCCTTGCAAGTACAAACATTACTTTTTGGGAAATTACATTTGGAGTATAATCTGCCCAATAAATACACTTAATTTTTCAAGCAACCTCTTTTTTTTTTTAATAGAGCTGATATGCCGTGTCAATTTGTGATGAAACGTTAAAAATAAAGCTTAACAAATACGTCACATAATGTGCTTGTTAATGCCATATTATTAAGTTAACCCAGCCGCATAACTTGGTCCTCCACTGCAGCATACAGTTTGCTATTAGAACTGAGACAACGGAGCAAAAATCACTTTTGGTGGCAGAACTTTTTTCTTTATTAGGTTAAGCAAACATTAGGTATTTTATTTAAACTTACTTTATTGGAAGCCCGTCCCACCACCCCCTTAATAACTACACTAGTGAGGCAGTTGGTGAGCATTTACGGGGGTTTATAACACGCACTCTGTTCCCCTGGAATGCTGATAAAACTCTGCTCTTTGCAACACTGAGTGTGAGGGAGGGTGGTGTGCTTGCCTGGGCCGCCATAAAGTAAGTAATATGTGTTTTTACAGAGTACCTCACACCGCTGCTCTTTACCGCCTCCCCCCATGCATCAGTGTAAGTGAGCATGAACAGGCCTTCTCAGCATTAGCTCATGCTATGAATCATGGGTAGACTTATTCCCAAGCAATCAGCAGACATTTTAGAGGGGCGTGGGCTTCCGTCCAATTGGGTTCTCCCACCAATATAAACGGTGAAATGTCAAATTTGTGTTCAGAGTGTGCAGACCCAGTTCTCTTGTGGGTTTCTGGGGTGAGATATCCAATTGAAGGGCTGTGGCTTGGGGCTTAGTGCATATCTGATGGGACTGCGTTGTATGGCTTTATTTTTTCCCACACCATGACAGGGAGGTGTTTTACTATTTGCTTCTTACCTTCGAGCTGCTCTTCAAACAACAATTAAATCACAAAGATGAAAACTCTTAGAGGCGAAATCTGTCTGTCATTGCTGAACATCTTTGAGATCTATCATGTTGTTGACAAGTCACATTTAAAGTGGCATTACCAATAAAATTATTTACTTAACCTGAAGATTTTCTAAGAGGATACTGATTTGTTTTGATTAAAAGTTGCTAGTCTCTTAAAAGGAGATCAACGGTAAAACCACGGGAGGAAGTGAGGCCCAGTGGTCAGAGCTGCAAAGGTTAGTTAGAGATGGGGGACCAGTTTCCAGTCCTGGCATCCGGTCAACATTCGGCGGCTTCTGTCGAATCGTTTAAACTCGTCTTATATAAAAAAAAAATAAAAAAATCTGACTTTCTGTAATGCAATCTGGTGCTTGGTGCTCAGGTAAAGAGCACCAATGACTAGGGTATATAAACCTGTAAATCTAGGCAGGCAGATTATGTGTGCTTTACGGGGCCATGAGATGTCTTTTCTAGTAAGCGCAGGCTAGCTGAAGATAATTCAAGAAAAAAAAAAAAATATATATATATATATATATATATATTTATATAACATATATATATATACACACACACACACACACACATATACATATGCATACACAGACACACTCACACATCATTCGGCGAGGAGGGAGCTGCAAAACTACTCATGTTTACAGAGCAAAATAAATCAATATTGTTCGGAAAATGCTTTATGTGCGCCTATTTTCTGTTCTGTTCATTTGTTCGGGTTAGTCGAGCGAGCTAAATATTGCTGTACATACATCTCTTTTTTACGAGTTAAACGCTTATTACCGATATCGGAGGTGAACAGCAGATCACAAATTCAAGACCCCGCATAGCCCGTTCATCCTTCCGAGGTCGGTAAATGTGATAATATTAAAGAGTTGTTGTTCACAGATCTTATCAAATCAAAAGCGTAATAAAAAGCGCTTCACCCAAAAAAAAAAAAAAAAAAAAAAAAAAAGAAGAATGTACGAACATGTCCACTAAAAGACAATCGATCTCTGATAAGACTATATTGGGCGATGGTTCAAAATGAACTGGCATTTTCTTCACGCTTGGGTCCAAGCTACTCTACAAAATGAACACTTACCGCAACTGTGTGTACTGTGTACACAAAGTGTGGCGGGTGCAGCTGGGATGAGAGAAACCAATGACATGCACTATGCCGCAGGTGTCCCACCGACCTGTCCAACACAGGCACGAGAAAGACTAAAGTCACAACAGACATCGCTAAAGTGTCTGACAGGCTAGTTATACACCCGAATCATTGGTGTACTGACATCTCCCCTTCCCCCGGGAATCATGTATCCGAGCCACGTTTTTAAGTGCATTTATCAACACACCTAGGTACACTCGGGCGTGTACACGGAGCTGGGGTGTTATTGGGTATTCGACATCATACCAGAAAACAATATGACTGCAAGCCAAACCAAAACTCAAAATTAATAGAAAGACGAACTGCGCCGAGAATCGGCGAAATACTTCAGCGGGTAAACGTCTCGTACAGCTGAGTTCGCAACTTGCGTGTCACAGTGAAAGGTCCGGGCGTCGAGCGCCATTTTAGCTCGTATTTAAGCCGGATGTAATGTGTGGACTGCTACACATGCAGTTCAAAGTGCTTCGCTTGCTGGCTAATATTTTACAGTCCAGTTCTGGTCAAGTAGCACTTTTTGGCGAGGGGGTGTTAATTACCGACGCTGCTGAATTTCTCAGGCTTCGTGGGCTCCTCTTATATGATAGACAGCTCAACGCTGACATCTTCAGGCAGTGTGCAGAATAAGTTTCTCTTAGGAACGTTTCAATGTATCTCTATAACTTTGTTAACTTATTCTTTCGGCCTACTCAATCACATTCTTTGGGAAGTGGAGGGCATGCATTTCTTATTCTAAGTACTAGGTTCAGTGCCTTGACATAGGTTTTTACACTTCCGGTACCCTTATTCATTCATACTTGGACTTTTATACGCTTACACAGCACGAAAAGTAAGACATATCCATGTTGGTATAAATTCGCTTTTAATGAGAATTATTCACGCCCCCCAAAAAACTCGCATCTTAAGGCGAACACTGAGGCACAACCTCTTTTCAACAACTGTTCTTTCTTGTCCAGGCCTTCCAGTACAGGCCGGGAGCGCTGCCAGTTGCCATAGTTACAGTACATGTCCATTTGCCACCTAACTGATCAAAGCTTAAAGACAACACACATGAAGAATCGTCCCGACTTCGCACCCGGTAATATCCAGCCACTAATTAACAGACCCGCTCTGCGCCTGGGGAGTCGTTTCTCTTTCAGACGGCGGGGTGGCACAGTGTGCATGGGGAGGGTCCGAGCGGCACTAGGGGAAGGGAGACCCCTGCTCACAGCCTGCACACCCTCTTACGGAGCCCTCTCAATGCTGGAGCAGCGCACCTCTTGGCACAGACCGCACACCCGCTTCAGCTGCCAAGCTACCCGGAGCTGGGAACGTGCTCTGTGAGACGTGGCTGACATTGCACGCACCGAGTCCCAAATACACTCCTTAATTATCTTGGTACGAGTTCACATGCGTGCATACTTGGTTTTAATAAGAAATCACGCCCCTCTTAGTCATTCAAACTGTACGTCGCACGTACAAACAACTTAGAATAGTTATTTTCCACGTAGTTAATATGCGGTTTATATTCTCGAGCAAATGCCCCTTGCAATTACCAGCGAGTCAAAGTGTAGCTGAAACAGTGGGAATCTATTCCATAGGCATATGCTAAAATCCCGGGCTCTATTCAGCCCATTCAGAATTACATCGGATTTGCATATTTTAAGCACAGCGTGCCTGCCCTGCTGACAAGAGAATCGCTCAATGCCTTCCTTGCCTGACAGCGCTGCACAACCCCGACAAACAAAACTGGAAAAGTCCCATTCATTCGATGCTTTTCTCCCCCCCACCCCCCAAAAGCCGCTTTGCAAAGGGGCAGCTCGTAGCGCGAAATGCTTGCCACGAAAGTGAAGTCTCACATAAGATCAGAAGAAGCAACACCCCATCCCACTCCCCTCCCGAAACTAAAATGTAATCACATTAAAAAGGTGCACTGGGGTTGCCATAATCAAATCAATCGCTGCATTTGGATGGCGACTTTAATTTGCTGAAATTAAACTAGTTTGTCAAAGCTCTGAAGCTCTGCAATA
The DNA here is from genome assembly GCF_031143425.1 of Pleurodeles waltl. Taxonomy (NCBI): domain Eukaryota; kingdom Metazoa; phylum Chordata; class Amphibia; order Caudata; family Salamandridae; genus Pleurodeles; species Pleurodeles waltl. Next base: position 874,129,828 of record NC_090447.1, read on the forward strand.
ACAGATGGAATCAACATAAGCAAAAATATCTACCTCGCCAGGTTGGCAGGCTATGCGAGCCCTGCTACGGACTAGAATCTTAAGGTCACAGAATGATCGCTGCAGCAGGCGCATTAACCCTGGAGCCACTTACTCAGTTTGCCCTACAACAAAATACCCTACGTGGTAGTCTAGCGCCCGTGGAGGTTTCCTCTTTCGTCTGAGCATGTGCCTTACCTGCCTCATGTTTAGAATCCCATAATCCATCCGGCACGAAAAAGTCTGCCGCCCAAACCGCACTGAAGTTTCCCAGAGGTACAACCCACCCACGGCTCACAGGGCGCCGAGAGAAGGCAGCGGACTCCAATGGCGGCTGCTCCGTCCGAGCCGTGCGGAAGACTTCAGGGCTGCAGTCCCGATACCATGTGCAGGAGCCGGGGAGAGGCAGCGGCCGCGCTCCGTCCGTCTATCTCCAGTTAGGGCCGGTGCGGGCTGCGCCACTCGCCCGGGCGGTGTCACCAATGGGGAGGCGGGGGGAGGGGAGCGGCCGTGCAGGGCCTGCCCACAGCGGGATTAAGAAGCTTTCAGGAGTTTAAAGGACCGAAAGCAGCTGGGCGTAGCGGCCGGGGCTACAGAGCGGGAAGTCACTCTATGTGGTGGCCAGGGCTCATCTGCGCCCCGAGCCTTCAAAGCAATGCTCTGGTGCTACCGCTGGCTGCGTCTCCAAGCGCGGGAGCAACCTGTGCACCTAGGACGCCACCCACACTCAACATCAGGGCACCTAGCATTCTGCAGTGTCGGTTACATCACAGCCGTCCTCCAGAAGTGCCACCCATACTCTCCCACAGTGCACCCAGCACTGCAGGCACGGTTACATCACAGCCGTACTCTCGAAGTGCCACCCATACTCTCCCACAGTGCACCCAGCACTGCACTCACGTTTACATCACAGCCGTACCCCAGAAGTGCCACCCATACTCTCCCACAGTGCACCCAGCACTGCAGGCATGGTTACATCACAGCCGTACTCCAGAAGTGCCACCCATACTCTCCTACAGTGCACCCAGCACTGCAGTCATGGTTATATCACAGCCACACTCCTAAGAGTGCCCCCCCGCACTCTCCTACAGTGCACCACAGCCGTACTCCAGAAGTGCCACCCATACTCTCCCACAGTGCACCTAGCACTCTGCAGTCACGGTTATACCACAGCCATACTCCAGAAGTGCCACCCATACACTCCCACAGTGCACCCAGCACTGCAGTCATGGTTATATCACAGCCACACTCCTAAGAGTGCCCCCCCGCACTCTCCTACAGTGCACCACAGCCGTACTCCAGAAGTGCCACCCATACACTCCCACAGTGCACCCAGCACTCTGCAGTCACTGTTACATCACAGCCATACTCCAGAAGTGCCACCCATACTCTCCCACAGTGCACCCAGCACTGCACTCACGTTTACATCACAGCCGTACTCCAGAAGTGCCACCCATACTCTCCCACAGTGCACCCAGCACTGCACTCACGTTTACATCACAGCCGTACTCCAGAAGTGCCACCCATACTCTCCCACAGTGCACCCAGCACTGCACTCACGTTTACATCACAGCCGTACTCCAGAAGTGCCACCCATACTCTCCCACAGTGCACCCAGCACTGCACTCACGTTTACATCACAGCTGTCCTCCAGAAGTGCCACCCATACTCTCCCACAGTGCACCCAGCACTGCACTCACGTTTACATCACAGCTGTCCTCCAGAAGTGCCACCCATACTCTCCCACAGTGCACCCAGCACTGCACTCACGTTTACATCACAGCTGTCCTCCAGAAGTGCCACCCATACTCTCCCACAGTGCACCCAGCACTGCACTCACGTTTACATCACAGCCGTACCCCAGAAGTGCCACCCATACACTCCCACAGTGCACCCAGCACTCTGCAGTCACTGTTACATCACAGCCATACTCCAGAAGTGCCACCCATACTCTCCCACAGTGCACTCAGCACTGCAGGCATGGTTACATCACAGCCGTACTCCAGAAGTGCCACCCATACTCTCCCACAGTGCACCCAGCACTGCACTCACGTTTACATCACAGCCGTCCTCCAGAAGTGCCACCCATACTCTCCCACAGTGCACCCAGCACTGCACTCACGTTTACATCACAGCCGTACCCCAGAAGTGCCACCCATACTCTCCCACAGTGCACCCAGCACTGCACTCACGTTTACATCACAGCCGTACCCCAGAAGTGCCACCCATACTCTCCCACAGTGCACCCAGCACTGCAGTCATGGTTATATCACAGCCACACTCTTAAGAGTGCCCCCCCGCACTCTCCTACAGTGCACCACAGCCGTACTCCAGAAGTGCCACCCATACTCTCCCACAGTGCACCCAGCACTGCACTCACGTTTACATCACAGCCGTACTCCAGAAGTGCCACCCATACTCTCCCACAGTGCACCCAGCACTGCACTCAAGTTTACATCACAGCCGTACTCCAGAAGTGCCACCCATACTCTCCCACAGTGCACCCAGCACTGCACTCACGTTTACATCACAGCCGTACTCTCGAAGTGCCACCCATACTCTCCCACAGTGCACCCAGCACTGCACTCACGTTTACATCACAGCCGTACTCCAGAAGTGCCACCCATACTCTCCCACAGTGCACCCAGCACTGCACTCACGTTTACATCACAGCCGTACCCCAGAAGTGCCACCCATACTCTCCTACAGTGCACCCAGCTCTGCAGGCATGGTTACATCACAGCCGTACTCTCGAAGTGCCACCCATACTCTCCCACAGTGCACCCAGCACTGCACTCACGTTTACATCACAGCCGTACTCCAGAAGTGCCACCCATACTCTCCCACAGTGCACCCAGCACTGCACTCACGTTTACATCACAGCCGTCCTCCAGAAGTGCCACCCATACTCTCCCACAGTGCACCCAGCACTGCAGTCATGGTTATATCACAGCCACACTCTTAAGAGTGCCCCCCCGCACTCTCCTACAGTGCACCACAGCCGTACTCCAGAAGTGCCACCCATACTCTCCCACAGTGCACCCAGCACTGCACTCACGTTTACATCACAGCCGTACTCTCGAAGTGCCACCCATACTCTCCCACAGTGCACCCAGCACTGCACTCACGTTTACATCACAGCCGTACTCCAGAAGTGCCACCCATACTCTCCCACAGTGCACCCAGCACTGCACTCACGTTTACATCACAGCCGTACCCCAGAAGTGCCACCCATACTCTCCTACAGTGCACCCAGCACTGCAGTCATGGTTATATCACAGCCACACTCTTAAGAGTGCCCCCCCGCACTCTCCTACAGTGCACCACAGCCGTACTCCAGAAGTGCCACCCATACTCTCCCACAGTGCACCCAGCACTGCACTCACGTTTACATCACAGCCGTACTCCAGAAGTGCCACCCATACTCTCCCACAGTGCACCCAGCACTGCACTCACGTTTACATCACAGCCGTACTCCAGAAGTGCCACCCATACTCTCCCACAGTGCACCCAGCACTGCACTCACGTTTACATCACAGCCGTACTCCAGAAGTGCCACCCATACTCTCCCACAGTGCACCCAGCACTGCACTCACGTTTACATCACAGCCGTACTCCAGAAGTGCCACCCATACTCTCCCACAGTGCACCCAGCACTGCACTCACGTTTACATCACAGCCGTACCCCAGAAGTGCCACCCATACTCTCCCACAGTGCACCCAGCACTGCACTCACGTTTACATCACAGCCGTACTCCAGAAGTGCCACCCATACTCTCCCACAGTGCACCCAGCACTGCACTCACGTTTACATCACAGCCGTACCCCAGAAGTGCCACCCATACTCTCCTACAGTGCACCCAGCACTGCAGTCATGGTTATATCACAGCCACACTCTTAAGAGTGCCCCCCCGCACTCTCCTACAGTGCACCACAGCCGTACTCCAGAAGTGCCACCCATACTCTCCCACAGTGCACCCAGCACTGCACTCACGTTTACATCACAGCCGTACTCCAGAAGTGCCACCCATACTCTCCCACAGTGCACCCAGCACTGCACTCACGTTTACATCACAGCCGTACTCCAGAAGTGCCACCCATACTCTCCCACAGTGCACCCAGCACTGCACTCACGTTTACATCACAGCCGTACTCCAGAAGTGCCACCCATACTCTCCCACAGTGCACCCAGCACTGCACTCACGTTTACATCACAGCCGTACTCCAGAAGTGCCACCCATACTCTCCCACAGTGCACCCAGCACTGCACTCACGTTTACATCACAGCCGTACCCCAGAAGTGCCACCCATACTCTCCCACAGTGCACCCAGCACTGCACTCACGTTTACATCACAGCCGTACTCCAGAAGTGCCACCCATACTCTCCCACAGTGCACCCAGCACTGCACTCACGTTTACATCACAGCCGTACCCCAGAAGTGCCACCCATACTCTCCTACAGTGCACCCAGCACTGCAGTCATGGTTATATCACAGCCACACTCTTAAGAGTGCTCCCCGCACTCTCCTACAGTGCACCACAGCCGTACTCCAGAAGTGCCACCCATACTCTCCCACAGTGCACCCAGCACTGCACTCACGTTTACATCACAGCCGTACTCCAGAAGTGCCACCCATACTCTCCCACAGTGCACCCAGCACTGCACTCACGTTTACATCACAGCCGTACTCCAGAAGTGCCACCCATACTCTCCCACAGTGCACCCAGCACTGCACTCACGTTTACATCACAGCCGTACTCCAGAAGTGCCACCCATACTCTCCCACAGTGCACCCAGCACTGCACTCACGTTTACATCACAGCCGTACCCCAGAAGTGCCACCCATACTCTCCCACAGTGCACCCAGCACTGCACTCACGTTTACATCACAGCCGTACCCCAGAAGTGCCACCCATACTCTCCCACAGTGCACCCAGCACTGCACTCACGTTTACATCACAGCCGTACCCCAGAAGTGCCACCCATACTCTCCCACAGTGCACCCAGCACTGCACTCACGTTTACATCACAGCCGTACTCCAGAAGTGCCACCCATACTCTCCCACAGTGCACCCAGCACTGCACTCACGTTTACATCACAGCCGTACTCCAGAAGTGCCACCCATACTCTCCCACAGTGCACCCAGCACTGCACTCACGTTTACATCACAGCCGTACTCCAGAAGTGCCACCCATACTCTCCCACAGTGCACCCAGCACTGCACTCACGTTTACATCACAGCCGTACCCCAGAAGTGCCACCCATACTCTCCCACAGTGCACCCAGCACTGCACTCACGTTTACATCACAGCCGTACTCCAGAAGTGCCACCCATACTCTCCCACAGTGCACCCAGCACTGCACTCACGTTTACATCACAGCCGTACCCCAGAAGTGCCACCCATACTCTCCTACAGTGCACCCAGCACTGCAGTCATGGTTATATCACAGCCACACTCTTAAGAGTGCTCCCCGCACTCTCCTACAGTGCACCACAGCCGTACTCCAGAAGTGCCACCCATACTCTCCCACAGTGCACCCAGCACTGCACTCACGTTTACATCACAGCCGTACTCCAGAAGTGCCACCCATACTCTCCCACAGTGCACCCAGCACTGCACTCACGTTTACATCACAGCCGTACTCCAGAAGTGCCACCCATACTCTCCCACAGTGCACCCAGCACTGCACTCACGTTTACATCACAGCCGTACTCCAGAAGTGCCACCCATACTCTCCCACAGTGCACCCAGCACTGCACTCACGTTTACATCACAGCCGTACCCCAGAAGTGCCACCCATACTCTCCCACAGTGCACCCAGCACTGCACTCACGTTTACATCACAGCCGTACTCCAGAAGTGCCACCCATACTCTCCCACAGTGCACCCAGCACTGCACTCACGTTTACATCACAGCCGTACCCCAGAAGTGCCACCCATACTCTCCTACAGTGCACCCAGCACTGCAGTCATGGTTATATCACAGCCACACTCTTAAGAGTGCCCCCCCGCACTCTCCTACAGTGCACCACAGCCGTACTCCAGAAGTGCCACCCATACTCTCCCACAGTGCACCCAGCACTGCACTCACGTTTACATCACAGCCGTACTCCAGAAGTGCCACCCATACTCTCCCACAGTGCACCCAGCACTGCACTCACGTTTACATCACAGCCGTACTCCAGAAGTGCCACCCATACTCTCCCACAGTGCACCCAGCACTGCACTCACGTTTACATCACAGCCGTACTCCAGAAGTGCCACCCATACTCTTCCACAGTGCACCCAGCACTGCACTCACGTTTACATCACAGCCGTACTCCAGAAGTGCCACCCATACTCTCCCACAGTGCACCCAGCACTGCACTCACGTTTACATCACAGCCGTACCCCAGAAGTGCCACCCATACTCTCCCACAGTGCACCCAGCACTGCACTCACGTTTACATCACAGCCGTACTCCAGAAGTGCCACCCATACTCTCCCACAGTGCACCCAGCACTGCACTCACGTTTACATCACAGCCGTACCCCAGAAGTGCCACCCATACTCTCCTACAGTGCACCCAGCACTGCAGTCATGGTTATATCACAGCCACACTCTTAAGAGTGCCCCCCCGCACTCTCCTACAGTGCACCACAGCCGTACTCCAGAAGTGCCACCCATACTCTCCCACAGTGCACCCAGCACTGCACTCACGTTTACATCACAGCCGTACTCCAGAAGTGCCACCCATACTCTCCCACAGTGCACCCAGCACTGCACTCACGTTTACATCACAGCCGTACTCCAGAAGTGCCACCCATACTCTCCCACAGTGCACCCAGCACTGCACTCACGTTTACATCACAGCCGTACTCCAGAAGTGCCACCCATACTCTCCCACAGTGCACCCAGCACTGCACTCACGTTTACATCACAGCCGTACCCCAGAAGTACCACCCATACTCTCCTACAGTGCACCCAGCACTGCAGTCATGGTTATATCACAGCCACACTCTTAAGAGTGCCCCCCGCACTCTCCTACAGTGCACCACAGCCGTACTCCAGAAGTGCCACCCATACTCTCCCACAGTGCACCCAGCACTGCACTCACGTTTACATCACAGCCGTACTCCAGAAGTGCCACCCATACTCTCCCACAGTGCACCCAGCACTGCACTCACGTTTACATCACAGCCGTACTCCAGAAGTGCCACCCATACTCTCCTACAGTGCACCCAGCACTGCAGTCATGGTTATATCACAGCCACACTCGTAAGAGTGCCCCCCGCACTCTCCTACAGTGCACCACAGCCGTACTCCAGAAGTGCCACCCATACTCTCCCACAGTGCACCTAGCACTCTGCACTCACGTTTACATCACAGCCGTACTCCAGAAGTGCCACCCATACTCTCCTACAGTGCACCCAGCACTGCAGTCATGGTTATATCACAGCCACACTCCTAAGAGTGCCCCCCGCACTCTCCTACAGTGCACCACAGCCGTACTCCAGAAGTGCCACCCATACTCTCCCACAGTGCACCTAGCACTCTGCAGTCACGGTTATACCACAGCCATACTCCAGAAGTGCCACCCATACACTCCCACAGTGCACCCAGCACTGCAGTCATGGTTATATCACAGCCACACTCCTAAGAGTGCCACCCATACTCTCCCACAGTGCACCCAGCACTGCACTCACGTTTACATCACAGCCGTACTCCAGAAGTGCCACCCATACTCTTCCACAGTGCACCCAGCACTGCACTCACGTTTACATCACAGCCGTACTCCAGAAGTGCCACCCATACTCTCCCACAGTGCACCCAGCACTGCACTCACGTTTACATCACAGCCGTACCCCAGAAGTGCCACCCATACTCTCCCACAGTGCACCCAGCACTGCACTCACGTTTACATCACAGCCGTACTCCAGAAGTGCCACCCATACTCTCCCACAGTGCACCCAGCACTGCACTCACGTTTACATCACAGCCGTACCCCAGAAGTGCCACCCATACTCTCCTACAGTGCACCCAGCACTGCAGTCATGGTTATATCACAGCCACACTCTTAAGAGTGCCCCCCCGCACTCTCCTACAGTGCACCACAGCCGTACTCCAGAAGTGCCACCCATACTCTCCCACAGTGCACCCAGCACTGCACTCACGTTTACATCACAGCCGTACTCCAGAAGTGCCACCCATACTCTCCCACAGGGCACCCAGCACTGCACTCACGTTTACATCACAGCCGTACTCCAGAAGTGCCACCCATACTCTCCCACAGTGCACCCAGCACTGCACTCACGTTTACATCACAGCCGTACTCCAGAAGTGCCACCCATACTCTCCCACAGTGCACCCAGCACTGCACTCACGTTTACATCACAGCCGTACCCCAGAAGTACCACCCATACTCTCCTACAGTGCACCCAGCACTGCAGTCATGGTTATATCACAGCCACACTCTTAAGAGTGCCCCCCGCACTCTCCTACAGTGCACCACAGCCGTACTCCAGAAGTGCCACCCATACTCTCCCACAGTGCACCCAGCACTGCACTCACGTTTACATCACAGCCGTACTCCAGAAGTGCCACCCATACTCTCCCACAGTGCACCCAGCACTGCACTCACGTTTACATCACAGCCGTACTCCAGAAGTGCCACCCATACTCTCCTACAGTGCACCCAGCACTGCAGTCATGGTTATATCACAGCCACACTCCTAAGAGTGCCCCCCGCACTCTCCTACAGTGCACCACAGCCGTACTCCAGAAGTGCCACCCATACTCTCCCACAGTGCACCTAGCACTCTGCAGTCACGGTTATACCACAGCCATACTCCAGAAGTGCCACCCATACACTCCCACAGTGCACCCAGCACTGCAGTCATGGTTATATCACAGCCACACTCCTAAGAGTGCCCCCCGCACTCTCCTACAGTGCACCACAGCTGTACTCCAGAAGTGCCACCCATACACTCCCACAGTGCACCCAGCACTCTGCAGTCACTGTTACATCACAGCCATACTCCAGAAGTGCCACCCATACTCTCCCACAGTGCACTCAGCACTGCAGGCATGGTTACATCACAGCCGTACTCCAGAAGTGCCACCCATACACTCCTACAGTGCACCAAGCACTCTGCAGTCACGGTTATTTCACAGCCACTCTCCTAAGAGTGCCTCCCGCACTAACCTATAGTGTACGGAGCACACTGCAGTCACGGCTGAATCACAACCATATTCCAAAAATGCTTCCTACAGTGCACCCAGAACTCCACTGTCATGGTTACATCACAGCCAGACTCCAAAGAGTGCCTCACGCAGTTCATCTTTAACTCTGTAGTGACGGTTATATCACAGCCACACTATTAAGAGTGCCACCCAAACTCTCCCACAGTGCACCCAGCACTCTGCAGTCATGGTTATATCACAGCCACACTACTAAGAGTGCTCCTGCACTCTCCTACAGTGCACCACAGCCGTACACAGCCAAAAATGCTTCCTACAGTGCACCCAGAACTCCACTGTCAAGGTTACATCACAGCCAGACTCCAAAGAGTGCCTCCCGCAGTTCATCTTTAACTCTGTAGTGACGGTTATATCACAGCCACACTACTAAGAGTGCCACCCACACTCTCCCACAGTGCACCCAGCACTGCAGTCACGGTTACATCACAGTCACACTCCTAAGAGTGCCCCTGCACTCTCCTACAGTGCACCACAGCCGTACACAGCCAAAAATGCTTCCTACAGTGCACCCAGAACTCCACTGTCAAGGTTACATCACAGCCAGACTCCAAAGAGTGCCTCCCGCAGTTCATCTTTAACTCTGTAGTGACGGTTATATCACAGCCACACTACTAAGAGTGCCACACACACTCTCCCACAGTGCACCCAGCACTGCAGTCACGGTTACATCACAGCCACACTCCTAAGAGTGCCCCCGCACTCTCCTACAGTGCACCCAGCACTGCAGTCACGGTTACATCACAGCCGTACTCCAGAAGTGCCACCCATACACTCCCACAGTGCACCCAGCACTCTGCAGTCATGGTTATATCACAGCCACACTCCAGAAGTGTCACCCATACACTCCCACAGTGCACCAAGCACTCTGCAGTCACGGTTACATCACAGCCGTACTCCAGAAGTGCCACCCCTACTCTCCTACAGTGCACCAAGCACTCTGCAGTCACGGTTATTTCACAGCCACTCTCCTAAGAGTGCCTCCCGCACTAACCTATAGTGTACGGAGCACACTGCAGTCACAGCTGAATCACAACCATATTCCAAAAATGCTTCCTACAGTGCACCCAGAACTCCACTGTCACGGTTACATCACAGCCAGACTCCAAAGAGTGCCTCCCGCAGTTCATCTTTAACTCTGTAGTGACGGTTATATCACAGCCACACTACTAAGAGGGCCACCCACACTCTCCCACAGTGCACCCAGCACTCTGCAGTCATGGTTATATCACAGCCACAATACTAAGCGTGCCCCTGCACTCTCCTACAGTGCACCACAGCCGTACACAGCCAAAAATGCTTCCTACAGTGCACCCAGAACTCCACTGTCAAGGTTACATCACAGCCAGACTCCAAAGAGTGCCTCCCGCAGTTCATCTTTAACTCTGTAGTGACGGTTATATCACAGCCACACTACTAAGAGTGCCACCCACACTCTCCCACAGTGCACCCAGCACTGCAGTCACGGTTACATCACAGCCACACTCCTAAGAGTGCCCCGCACTCTCCTACAGTGCACCCAGCACTGCAGTCACGGTTACATCACAGCCGTACTCCAGAAGTGCCACCCATACACTCCCACAGTGCACCCAGCACTCTGCAGTCATGGTTATATCACAGCCACACTACTAAGAGTGCCCCCTGCACTCTCCTACAGTGCACCAAGCACTCTGCAGTCACGGTTATATCACAGCCACTCTCCTAAGAGTGCCTCCCGCACTCTCCCACAGTGTAGGGAGCACACTGCAGTCATGGTTAAATCACAAACATATTTCATAAATGCCTCCTACACTGTACCCAGAACTCCACTGTTACGGTTACATCACAGCCATACTCCAAAGAGTGCCTCCCACAGTTCACCTTTAACTCTGCAGTTACGGTTATATAACAGCCACACTCCAAAGAGTGCCTCCCACACTCTCCTACAGTGCACGTACACTGCGGTCACTGTTATATCACAGCCTAGGGTGACCAGGCTTCCCAGATTTGCCGGGAGAGTCCAGGTTTTTCACCAGCTGTCCCGGCAGATTTCAGGCTGTATCACAGCCTAACCATACTCCAAAGAGTGCCATCCACCAGGCGCGGCTCATGGGAGGGAAGAGGGGCCGGGAGGGTGGGGACCAAAAACTAAAAGTAAAACGTACCTTTTCCCGTGCCACTCCATCCGCTCTGCTCTCCCCCGTTGTTGCAGACACAGGCTCCCAGCCTGCCCAGCCGCCAATCCCGATGCTGCTCAGAGCAGCGTCAGGATTGGCTGGGAGCACCCAGCCAGTGCACTCCCAGGCACACGGGTAGCCTCTGCCTGGCCTCTCCAACCCGGCAACGCAGTGCAGGGTTGGAGAGACCCTACTGCGCATATATGTTTGGCCGGCCCAAGACGGCCAGCCAAACATACATGCGCATGGGGGAGTGCTGTGCACTCCCCCTCCATCCCTGTCACGCCGGTGGCCCCACCCACTTGTATAGTAAAAAATATAATAAAAGGAGTTTATGTTATTACTATAAACGTTTTGCAGTTCCTGCTGCTGGCTGGGGAAAGGGGGGGTAATGCTTCTCCACCCACACTGTCCCACAACGCACCCAGAACTCTGCAGTCACAGTTACATCACAGCTACACCCCAAAGAGTGTAACCCACACTCTCCTACAGTGCACACTACGGTCACGGTTATATCACAGCCATACTTCATGGTATTCCTTGCTTTTTGCCCTGTGTGCTGTAGAAAGCATGTGGCGTGCCATGCGTCACAGAAGGAAAGGCACCACGTACAGGGATGCACACTCCATGTCCAAGTGATGTTGTTACTTTTCTGTAACGTGTTGGATAAATAAGCAATTTAAATTTTCCCTTGAGTGAGGATCGACACCCAACCCACTATTGCAAAACAGCAGTAACCATCACAGATCAAGCTCAATTCGCAGTCACACTAACACAATTCATGTAAAAACTTAGGTCTTATTACCCTATATACAACTTGATAATAGGTGCTTGATCAGTAGGGCCGAGGTATGAAAGTGCTATAGGATAAAGTCTCACAGGGCACTGTCAGCAGCCCATAAACACAGTGTATCCTAGTGCACAGTGCTGAAAGTAGCTGAGACAGAATACTGCTATTTCCTATTTGCCACAACCAAAGTCAACAGAAATTACATCACAAGTATGAGAATTATTGTGCTAAATCTTCCACCACCTGCTATATTTCTTTTATTTTGACCGGCAGTGTGCAGAAACACGAACTCCCCAGGACAATGGTACCCTAAACAATAAATACACTGCAAGGACAACTTAAGCCAACCTGCTTATTTTTAAAACATGTTTTTAAGAAACATGAATGGAAAAATACAGACACACCCGGCAAACAAACAGCCAGACAGAAAAAGACCACAAAGAACCTCAAAAGCTATTCCCACGGTCAAAAACTCAACTTTAAACAAATCTGTTCTGTTTCTCCATCAGCTTTAGAAAACAAATCTTAGAAATATTATCCTATTTCTCAAGTCTTATGTGCTTGCCAGCTTCAACCATACCATATTTTCTCCTAAAAGCCTAATTTGCTAATTTCATCTGGACTCTGAGGTTTGTGGTAAAAAAGAAAAAATTGAGATGTTAAGCAATTCTTGTATCTTGAATGAACCGCAAAAATATTTGACTTGGAACATGAAATACCACGTCAGACGTTTCTGAACATTACTATGTTTGAGTATGCTACTCTTAAAAGTTTTAACTTCTAAAAGGTATAAATCATCTAATATATGCAACCTTTGCAACAATGGTGGCCAAGATTTGAAACACGTTATTTATTTGTTCGCCTTACATCAGCAAACATTTTTGCGGCCCTTGTTCTTAAAATATCAAGTCCAAACGACAGCTGATGCTATACAACTATTATTTTCTTCTCTTAACGAAATGCTGTGTGTTCGATTTTTTTTTACATTAATTGATTTTTTTAATCTGTATTGAATCTTTGATGTGATTTTATATTTTTAGAGCATTAATTTGATTGTGTGATTTGGTGATTGAAATATGAGTTATTTATTTGTCATGCTTTACCTCCATGAGACCCCCATCCTTAAAACAAGCATCATTGTTGAACGATAACTGTTGCCAGTCAGCCAGTATTTCCAATTCCTAATGAAACGTTTTTTGCCTGAATTCTTTACCATTATAAATCCTTCTTAAATTTGAAGTGAATTTTTGCCATGATCTTATATTCTTAGGTCATGAAATTGCTTGCACTATGGTGGGTTACTGATTTTCTGATGATACTATTCATGGTATTATTGATTTTATGATGTTACTATTCGTGGTATCACCTTTTTGATCTATTATGTATGTCCCTCCAGAACCCCACCACCAAATCTAAGGGGTTAGGGTGACTCTACCCTGGCCCATTTTGTTTTTTTCATCTTTTTTGCAGGTACTCAGCTGAAGCCAAGTCCCAACATAGCTGCCAACAATGGAAGAGCGCCCCCCAAAATGGGGGAGCACGGCCCCTTAGAAAACGGGACCGCCAAGGCCCAAGAACCCCTTCGCACTAGTGGTGCGATGGGCTGGCCTGTGACTTCCGCCCCCACGCCTCGTGAGGTGTGGGGGTGGAAGTTTAGGAAGGTGAACGTTTCGGCTGCACCAGCTCCGACCGGTTCCAGCCGCCGCATGCCAGTGGGGGGCTACATAAGCGCCCCCCCCCAGGAAGGCTCGGCCTTCTTGCATTGTGGCGGCTGGAGTGTCGGCCGGCTTGTAGTTGTCCCACCCACCCTCTCCTTAATTTAGGTTGTGTAGAAAGTATTAGGCGGAAAGTGAGGTATTAAAGTAACCAGGAGCAACAGAGGGGTCCGCAAGGCTGGGGCCCCGGGTTAACACCAGAGATAGGATCCTGAAGTCCTGAGCCAACCTGCGGATGTACACACCAGATTAAGGGGTAGGGAGCCCAGATCGCTGGGGGGGCCATGGGGCTCCCCGCTCTTAGCTGCCCCTTTACACCCCTAGGCAAATTGGTGTTTGGAGGGGGGCGGAACCCTGAGCGTGTGGACAAGGAACGGTGTAGTCAGGGCAACCGCCCCTCCTAGGGATACAGGTGAGGTACGGCTCACTTGTGTGGTCCAATGGTGGTTCAGGACAGGAAGGGATCCTGTCATAAGTAAATGATTTATGGTTACTGAAGATATCTTATGGATGTGATTTATGTTTTTGTGAATATGAAAAAGTTTATTTGAAGTGATTTATGGTGAAGTTATATGTAAAAATATCATAAATATCTTGTAATAAAAACTTCTTCCAACCAATAAGTTGTCGGTCTACGTATGGCTGGTGGTGTGGGGGTAAGGACTTGCGGGCGGCCTCCGGGTTCTATTCCTTATTGAAGTGTTGGCAGCCAATCCGATCTCAGCACAAGATAGGAAGGGGGTCACAAATCCTTTGGCCCCTACATATACACATTTGGATTCTCTATAATTTCTCTAAAAATACTGAATGGATTTACACCAAATAAAAATGACTCTTTCTGGAGCAAGAGCTACCTTTCTGCCAAATTTGGTGTAATTCCGTCCAGTGGTTTGGGTGCTATAGCTGTCCAAAATCTCTATGGGAAAATGAATGGGGAAGACGCGTTTAGGGACCCCTCCTTTTTCTCGGCCCCCGCTTGATGGATCACCCCAAAACTTTCCAGACAGATGTGAGCATTGTATTTTCTTGGAAAATTCCGTATAGATTCATCAGATGGTGCCAAAGTTATTAGCAACTCTTTCTATAGATACTAGGTCCCAGCTATAACTACCTAGTGGCGAACGCCACTAATATATAAATATATATATATATCCACTCCCAAACGCCAGAAACCCGAGGCTGCATAAGCGGTGGAGGTTTGAGTGTGGATCCAGCTTTCCACACATAATATACACCAGTTCCTCCTAATGTTTTTAGAACTTCTCGGACAACGAAAGTAAAGTCCATATATTATTTAATTACAGATGCCTCCTCACACAACGCGTTTCAGCCGTAGCCTTGTTCACGTGTTCACTACACATATTAAATATCATCCAAAACATAAAACATAAACAAAGGACTACCCAAATCATATACATACAAACCACAGGGAAAACGGGCCGCATTTTTGAATGTCCAAAGTATAAATGTTATCTTACAAACTCTTTACATAGATATACAAATCAGGATAATAATTAAGAATACAATATGTGTAGTGAACACGTGAACAAGGCTATGGCTGAAACGCGTTGTGTGAGGAGGCATCTGTAATTAAATAATATATGGACTTTACTTTCGTTGTCCGAGCCTTCTTCTAAAAAAATTCGGAGGAACTGGTATATGTTATGTGTGGAAAGCTGAATCCACGCTCGGATATATATATATATTAGTGGCAGTCGCCACTAGGTAGTGGTAGTGGTATATATATATCCACTCCCAAACGCCAGAAACCCGAGGCTGCATTAGTGGTGGCGGTCCGAGCGTGGATTCAGCTATATATATTAGTGGCAGTCGCCACTAGGTAGTTATAGCTGGGACCTAGTATCTATAGAAAGAGTTGCTATTAACTTGGAGGAAAAATTTGGAGGAACTGGTGTATGTTATATATATATAAATATATATATACATATACATACTTATGCACATACCTACATATGTATAGATAGGAAATAGAATTAAAAAAAAGAAACATAGAAATTTATTTAAAAAAATCCAAAGGTTACCAGGACGTTAAAGTTAGGCTCACATTTTAAACGTACAAAACCATAGAAATTCAGCTGTTATAATTAAATTATCCCATGAAACTATAAATCGGGCCCTACGGTAAGTATAACTTGCACCCTCGTCATGCACTGCTAATTACCCCAGATATTACAGCACTCATGACATCTTTTATAACATCATTGATAATATCACTTTAACATTTGTTGTAAAAATTTTCATTAAAAAACTATGCATGGCTACGGTGCAAGTTGTAGTTACCTTAAGGAACAATTATAGTTACTTGAATTTTTTAAAAATATATAGAAACTAACAAAGTGGTAATAGGTAGAGAAGAATAAAATACCTAATACTTACCAATATCTAAGGCCCTAACCCAAAACACAGCCAATGTGCCCTTAAAAAAACATGGCTACCCTCAACTTCTGTAAAAGCAGTTATTAGCCAATCACATAGTGCCTTGTCGTCGCTATGAACCATGGTACTTTTGCAAAATACTGCAACATTTCACGTTAAGTACAGCGACAACAGATATTACTGTGTCACCTTGTCATTTTAAAAATAGTTACCTTACTTATCAGTAATAGCCAAAAGGATCATCTACACACCATAATCTATATTCCTGCCAAATTTCATTAAAATCCGTTCAGCCATTTTTGCACTACATACGACACAAAAGTCTACGGAAAATGCACTTTTTCACAAATCTGTACAAAACCTACAACAATAAAAGTTCATCCACCTCAGCCCTTTAATTTGTTATTTTTAAAGACAATTATTGGCATTTCAGCTTTAAACCTTATTAGCAGAATCATTAATGTGGTTACATATGATTATAGTCAGTTGGTGAATTTTTGTTAGGTTCAGAGCTTATTTTTACATGCATCATTACATTATCAATCTTAATACAACCACTCTGGGAGGGTGCCATGATTTTGCAGGTCATTCGCCATTGCTGGCAATGTTCCCTCCAATGTACTTGTGTCAGTAAGCCCTAATTAGCGGATCTCCCATTGCGTGGATTAGAACAAATAGCCCCAGGCGCAGCGTTGAGGGGACTAACAGAATGGTCCGAATTGGGGGGTCACCTGGCTGGGGAATCCCTACAGAGATTGGTAACTTACAATGTTAGGAGATTTCTCCACGGCATTTTAGATACAGGATTGCCAATTTCTCCTACATCAAGCAGTGGTAGTGACTCCACGCACCCACTGGGCTACTGGCTTAGCTAAACCACCTCCCCAGAGGGGTTGGCAAGGTACTGTGCACCTCGACTGACCATGTCAAAGTGGTGACATGTTTGTATCAATCTGTCATCATTACACCTTTGAGAGAATTACAGGAGAAATAGAAGAAGGATATTGCACTGCCAATCACCGAAGAACAATGGGCCATGATACTTGCTACCATATACACGGTGTCTAAGAACGCTTGATTTAAATTAATTAATTTCTATTTCTTGCATAAGGCATACCTCTCTCCCAGTAAGATCATACTGCTCTTCCGAACATCCACGGGGGCCTGTCCCCGCTGCAGAGAATGGGGGGCAGAAATGCTTCACATGGTGTGGTCTTGCCCTAAATTAATCGAGTTCTGGGAGGGGGTGGTTGAGTGCATGAGCATGGTTACCCATAGCTCTATCCCACATACCCCACTTTCATGCCCATTGGGGGGGATCAAAATGATATATATTACCCATAGTCTTCAAAAATGGTACAGTAGAAATTCAAAACATATGTCATTCAGAGCAGGCTTAGATCTGATCTTTCAAATATTTTCCAGGTTTATATCATATTTAATGCTGAAATGAGAATCAAGGTCCCTATTTTCCACAAGGGAGAACTACTGCTTCTGTGGAGGACCAGATCATGCCACACCCTCGTGCATGCACTAACATGGTGGTCTTGTTATTCTAGTGACGAACTGCAGGATCACCTTGTTCCTTGTGCCTCAGGATCACTCACACTCCCTCAACATGGGTAATCGCCTTGTTGGTTCAGGTTTTAAGTCTATGATCAAAATCTGCTGCACAGCTTCTGTTTGCTAATGGACGCAAAGCGGTTGTACACCTCCACATCCTGCTCAAACTTGAAGCACTTCCAGACTGGAAAAAGAGCAGTGCACAAACGTATAGTTTCGACCCTTGTTTATAAGCAAGTGTGATAATGACCAGCAGGAATACACCTCCATCATGTACATTTTGTCACTCAAACATGGGCAAGGATAAATATATCTACACAAGCGGAAGTAATCAAGACAGACCATTTATGACTGTTCTTGAGGATTTTGAGCCTTGTGATTGAGGAGCGGATGCTTTTGGTCACTTCCATGGTGGCACAGTTCCAATGAGTATGCAGGGGATGGGTGCGCGCCTTTAATTACCTACTGTACAATGTTTCACATGGCAGCCACTGTAGAGTGGGTGCTGTGTGGAATAAGACGCTAGGCTCAAGATACACAGTGTCAATACATTTATTACCAGGGCATAGCGCACGCAGCACACTCCCACTGATGTTCGCACCACCACCCACTCCTATATTAACCATTTGGCCATACGTCAGGAGGGCACGACCATAGCTCCTCGCAGAGGAGGGGTGTACCCGATCTAACCACTCAGGGAATCCATCTAATGGGTTTGCCGAAACGCCAGCAAACACTACATTCCTCCCCAACTAAGAAAACAAAAACCACAACAGGAATAGAATTAGGTGTAATCAACAGCATAGCCACAATACGTATAATAATGATAACTCTCAATCAAGTACGAAGTCTGCGTAGTATCGGGAGGGACCCGGATTGGACCAGAGATGGTATCGCCCTGCTCTTGACCTCCCAACCGGCACCCCTTGACTGTCACTGGGGTCTCTCGTACTCTCAGCCATGGTCGTTGCCTCTTCCACTGCTGGAAGGATGTGGCATGGTGGATGTCCTGCCTAGGCATGACATCTCCCACTGTCAAGGGCTCAGCCTGTCTGGGAGATGCAGGGGGGAAAGCGGCATTCTCCCGGACAGTCACTAGGGTGTAGTCCATGGATCCAGCCCTGGCCAGGTCTGAGGGCAGTGAATTGGGAAACTTCTTGAAATGGGATACATTTTTCGTGACGCCTTCACCGTCTCTTGTTGCTGTAACCATAGTTCCTTTGATAGCAGTGACAGTCCATAGTTTGGCTTCAAAACGGAGACGGAACTTCCCACCAGGATGGTGGTCCTTCACCAGTACCATGTCCCTTACACAAATAGAGACTTTCCGTGCTCTCCGTCTCTAAGACGCATAGGCGTTGTTGCGAGACCTCAGTCTCATTTATTGGTTTGGAGGATTAGGCTGGGTGGTCCAAATGGGGTGATGAGGTATGGCATCCATTACAGCTCTCCCAAAATAGAGTTGGCTCGGAGTGGCGCCCGTCGTAGCATGTGGGGTAACTCTGTATTCTCATACAAAAATGTTGAAAGCACTCTCAACATTTTGAGACTCCGCAATAGCGATGCAGATTGTTTTGGACAGAGTCTTCACGAATCGCTCCACCTCGCCATTGGCCTGAGGCCAACAAGGCATGATCCAACGGTGAGCTGTGCCTATGGACTTCAAAAAGTCAGCCCACTCATGGCTATTGAATGGGGGCCCATTGTCTGTGCGTAGCTCCCTGAAGAGGCCATGGGTGGCCATCAGTTTTTCCATCTTTGGGATGACCACATGGGCGGCTGCAGATGGCACTAATTCCACCTCAGGGTATCGAGAGTAGTCATCCATCACCACTAGCATGTAGGTCACGTCTGGAAGTCTCCAAAAGTCGGTGCTGACCCTCTGCCAGGGGGCTGTGGGACCTTCTTCGGTGATGACAGGTGCAGGGGGATCAGGCGCTCCACTCGCATGGCAGACTAAACACCCTTTAATAACATCCTCCACCTGTTGGTCAAGTCCCAGGAACCAGACCTTGCATCGAAGCCAATTCTTTGACTTGACTATGCCTTGGTGAGCGCCATGTGCTATCAAAACGGCTCTATGTCCCAGACGAGCAGGCAGCACCAAACGAGACCCTCGTAGGAGGCACTCATCTTCACTCACTGAAACCTCGTGCCGAACGTGGAAAAGGGCCTGAAGGGTGGCTCTGGCCTCAGCTGTGCGGAAGCTGGCAGGGTGTTGTAGTGGGTGCCAGTCATTGAAGCGCACAGCTTCCATGGCTAACAGCAGGCAGTCATCTTGGCTTGTGGCTTCCACCACTTCCGCAAGGGGTATGGGTAGTGGCCTGTCCCAGTCGACTACAAATTTGACATATTCCTCTGTTTCAATAGCCTCGTCGGCCTCTTGAGGCGTGGCTGGGCTAGCATGGCGTGACAGGAAATCCACTGGGTTCTTTGCACCGGGCTAGTATTCCACGCAGAAATCGAAGTCCTGCACCTGCAGTATCCACTTTTCAATCCGCGGTGGCGGCTTTGATGGCGAACCTTTAAAAAGGGAGAGTAACGGCTTGTGGTCGGTAACCACTGTGAATGCCTTTCCATACAGATAGATGTAAAAATGCTGGCACCCGCAGTGGATGGAGATAGCTTCCTGTTCTATCTGGGAATAGCGCTGCTCTGTGGGTGTCTAAATCCAGCTAGCGAATGCTATAGAAACCCATTCTCCACAGTCCTGTTGCTGGGACTTGCGTCAACTGATAGCTGGGACTCTCGCCTGGGGTCTAAGAAGGCCAGAGTGGTGTCAGCCGAGAGGGCTTTCTTGGTGTTTCCAAATGCCCGGTTTTGTTCTTCGCCCCAGATCCAGGGGTGGTCAGCTATGGTGAGATCTTATAACGGGTCAGTGAGGTCGGACAGGTTCCTCATGAAACGGCCACAGTATGTCACCATACCTAGGAAACTCCTGACCCCCGGAAACAGATGTGGGGGCCGGAGCCTCTTGGATGTCCTTCACTTTGGCTGGGTTGGGACCAATCCCTTGTTTTCAGAAACGATACCCAAAGAAGCTGAGGTCTTCTTTTAGGAACTTGCACTTCTCCCGATGGAGAGTTAGTCCATGGTCCTGCAGTCTGGTGAACACTGCCCGCCAGCGAGCCAGGTGACACTCAAGCGTGGGGGCGTGTAGAAGGATATCGTCACTTACATTCAAAACGCCTGCAAGGCCGTCCAAGACCCCTCTGATTGTATGTTGGAATATCTCTGCGGCGCTAAATATGCCAAAGTTCAAGCGTGTTTACATCCACAGGCCCATGTGAGTGGAGAATGTCGCTATTGGCTGGGAGTCTGGGTGCAGCACCTTCTGGTGGTACCCAGAGCGGAGATCCATTTTGGAGAACCATCTGGTCCCTTAGAGCTCCCGTATGATGTCGTCGATCGTCGGGGTAAGGTGCCTCTCCCGCTTGATGGCCTGATTGGGCAGGCGCATGTCCACACAGATGCGGACCGCATCCGGCTGTTTTGGCTTCTTTGCTACGACAATCGGGGAGACCCAGGGTGTTGGCCCTGACATGTTATCAATGATTACGGCTTGTTCTAAGAACAGTAGTTCTCGCTCTACTTTTGGGCACAAGTGGAAAGCTACTCGCCGGTGTCGGAGGGCAACGGGAGTTACTGAGTCGTCGATGTGTAGTTGGAGGGGTGGCCCTTTGAGGCAGCCAATGCCACTAAAAAGGGTGTCAAACTCTTTGGTGAGGTCTCCCAAACAGTTGGCATGGATGTTGAACACAAAGTGAACCAAACCCAGGTCTTGGGCGGTCTGGCAGCTGAGTAGGAAACCAAATCCCTCCTGTGACACATAGACCTTTGTGGCAAGCTTTGTGCTTTCATGCTCTACGTCTGCTGTGAAGATGCCCATTATCTTAAGCAGCTAGGTATTCCCGAAAGTGTACACCAGTACTTTGGTAGATTTCAGTGGGGGTTGCGTTTTTAGGTTGTGGAACATATCTGCAGCCATGAGATTGATTGAGGCCCCTGTGTCTATCAAAGCTGGTATAGATTGGCTGTGCATGGTGACTTGACAAGTGGGTAGCCGTTGGCTTCAGGTTGCTCCTTTGTCTACTGCCCTTACCACATGGACAACTTGCAGATCGTCATCCATGTCACTTTCAGATGATGTGTTCGGGAGGGCAGCGACGGCCTTAGCAGTTTTCTTGGGGGTGGGCGGTGCCTTGGGTGTCGAGCGGCACACTTTAGCAAAATGATTGAGTTTGCCACATGCACCACAGGTTTTTCCTCAGGCAGGGCAGCTGTCTGGGTCGGGTAGGGAGCCGCCGCACCATCTTCAAGGTTTGTCTCTCGTCTTCACCCCGCCGTGCATCGCTCGGCTCTTGGAGGCGCCTGTGGCCACTGCGTTGATTGGTACAGTTTTTACTAGGACTGTCGTTGTTTGTTCCATGTTTGCCGCCCTTGTTTTTGACAGTTCATGAGAGCACCCTAGCGTAAGGATATCCCTCATCCGCATATTGGGTTCCTGCAGAATGAGCTTGCGGAGCTTACAGGAAGCACATCCTTGGATAAATTGGGCCCTGATCTCGTCCTCCTCATCTGGAAGTGTGGACGTGCTGGTTAGCTCGCAGAGGCGTGCATAGAAGTCGTCCACGGACTCTTCCGTCTTTGGGCGCGCGTGATGCAACAAAAAACGTTCGTAGTCTGGGTTTGCATATGGTTCAAAGTGTGCCGAGATGGCATCCTTCAGCGTGGTGTACGTGTGGGGAACCACTTCAGTCACCGCCTTGGATACTTTGTGTATGTCAGCTCCACCTAGGTGTAGGGGCAATGGCCTTTTCCGTTCTTCTTTAACCTCCAGCGCCTCGAAGTAGGTTTCAAGACATTCAATCCAGGCTTTCCACCTTGCTGCTAGTGTGAGAGGGGCTCCCGTGATTGTGAATGGTTCTAAAGCTGGTATGCTGGCCATGTCTTAGGGGCATCAGGCAGTTGCTGGTTGTCTTGGGGGGGGGGGGTGGTCTTCTTGGCTGGGTTGAGTGGCCAGCGTTGAGGCCTGACACTTCCTCCCTTGTACAGGTTAACAGTCAGTGGGGTCAGTCTGATGTGGAACCAGGAGTGGCTTACAGCCAGGAGGCTGAAAGGTGCCCAGACTGTGGCAGGGTATAGGGATGGGCAGGCCTTCTCCAAACAGTGTAGATTGTGTCACACGCAAGCTGCCACAGGGAACAGGAAGGTACAGTACCTTGCAAACAGCTGCTGTGTGTTGGGGAGCATGGCAGGCAGCTTCCTTGAAGACCCAGGCAAACGCGGCTCCTCGTTGCTAGGGGAACCGCTTCCTAATAACCCAGCCGCTGGAGCAACAAAGAGTGGTGGGCAGGGCACCTCCAGACTCTGAGGATCAGCGGAGCAGAGATCAGCGGTGGGAGGCAGCAGATGGGCGTTGCCGTGATGACGGCTACGGACGGCCCCTGCACATAGCCGCAGGGGCAACAATGAGTGGTGGGCGGGGTGCCTCCAGACACCGAGGACCAGCGGTGCAGGAGTTACCGGGTGGTGGCAGCAAGGCAGCAGGTGGGCGTTGCTGTGACAACAGCCTCAGGAGCAAAGACGGGGCAGATGCAGTCCATGTCCCCAGCGGAGGGAGCAGGTGGCTGCTGACCAGGACGCTGCGTGGTGAGCCTGCCAAGGAACCAGGACCGGAGCCGGCACCGGAGCAGGTAGGCAGGCACGGGGTGACACGCCCTCGTTGCCAATGTAGAGTGGGTGCTGTGTGGAATAAGATGCTAGGCCCAAGATACACGGTGTCCATACATTAACCGGGCAGCGTGCGCAGCACACTCTGACTGACTTTCGTGCCACCACCCACGCCTATATTAACCCCTTGGCCATACTTCACGAGGGCACGATCATAGCTCCTTGCAGAGGAGGGGTGTGCCTGATCTGACCCCTCAGGGAATCCATCTAGTGGGTTTGCCGAAACGCCTGCAAACACTATAGCCACCTCCCCCACAAAGCACAGGTTCCCTTCTGAATTAAGGAACCAGCGCCCGTCTTTGTGAGCTAGTCGCTTTTAATACAGTATCCACATTGTTTTCAATATTTTGTTCAAACAACGTGCGCTGAAGTAAGTTTACACAAAGATGCCATGAATGGGGGTCATACTGCGTCAATATTCGGCTTTTATGTTTTTTAAGGGCATGGAGTGACAAGAGCCGCCCGTTAGGAATGCTGTGGCCACTTGTTCCTCTTGAGATAATCCCAGTGTTGAACTGTCATGATTATAGCATGTGCTAGCATTCCTTCCATGTGAAGTCATGTTACTGCGACTCGCCCACGGTTGGAAATGCAGCAGGCTGCGCAGTCATGTGGGAAAAGCTGCTTCCTGTGGGCAGTGAGGCGTTCTGCGGACAGGGAAAGGCCCTATCCCTCGGCAGAAAGACATCACTGCGGTATTTATAACAGAACGGCAGACTAATACTGCCCTCCCCGGTAACACGCTCTATTAGCAAGCACAACAAACATACCATCCATGTGTGCGGTGCACACGACTCCCCTGGTGTTGTTTTTACAAGAGTATGAGCGGATTCAAGAATTACTCGACTTTCCAGTCCTTGTTGATGCCTCTCTTTCAGTAACGTATTGCTCCTATCCGCCTTTTTTTTGCCTTAACTGCTTTCCGCAGAGCGCCTTAATGTCTACCAAGGTGAACAGTGCTATAGAAACCGCCAAGGACTGTATTGTATTTCCTTTATTTTTTAATAAGTGTGGATACATTCACTCTCGCGTTTATGTGAATGCAAATTTCAATAATCACTTATTTAGTGCTCATTTCGAGATTGATCAGTTCAGGCTCATTTGCATATGGTGGGTTCCAGTGCCTAATTTGTAAATACAAATGTGCCGGTGCCCAAAGCCCTCCTCTTAAACATGCGGCTGCTGCAATTAAATGTGTGAACATGGGATACTGAGGCAGCGTAATCCTGAAGCCATCTCGCGCCTCTTCAACTCGCCGCCCCTTCAGCTCACTCTTGCAGCTTTTTACTTTCTCCCTTCGTGACGCTTTTTCATTTTCCCCTTCATCCGTCTTTCATATGTGTGTCTTTTGCTCGCAGCCAATGCTTGAGGCATAAGAATAAGCCCCGGCCCTAAAAAATAAGTGCCGGTGCTCAGTACCGGAAACAACAAGCACAAATTAAGCACTGGTGGGTTCTACGTCATCAGGACCTGCGCTAAAGAACAAAAAGGTGATTTGTAAAAAATCGCATTTATTCCCGCTTTATATGAACAAGCATTGGCAAAGCCACCAAGTCTGACCTTGTTAAGTGTGCAATTTATTTTTATTTATTGCAAACATATGCAATATCCATTAAAAATATAAAAGTAATAACTACTTCCTTGTGAAGGTGTCATACACCTACGTTTAAAAAAAAAAGAAGTATAAAATGACAAAAGTAAATAAAAACATGAAGAGAAAGCAGAAATCAAAGCAGATATTGGCCTACCAGCCCAGACACTGAAGTGAACTACTTTTTAGGTGCACGTACACTAATGCAGAAAGAAATGCCATCACTCACACTGAAGAAAGTCAGTGGCTAGAATAGGCTGACCCATTGTCTGAGGCTGGTGGAGGTGGGGGGTCCAGCTGTCCTTGTAGTTGAGAGAGTGACAGGTAACTCCAGTGCTAGAGAAGAGTGAGGGGGGCAAGAAAACCAAAGGATGGAAAGAACAACACAGCATATAAATAGCAGACGGCATTGGGGACATGTGGGGGAGAGGGGAGGCAGGAGAACGGAAACAGGAAGAAAGGTTCTTCTACCTAAGGCTAACTGGAAAAGCAGGCATTAGTTGACCATGCAGGATTCGCTAGTGGAGCATCTGAAGGTGTGGTGGGAATCATTGGATACATTCACAGAGTGTAAATGTGAGGGGAAGGCTTTAGATGATGAAAAAAACAAAGGTTACCCAGAGAAACTGAAGAAATGTACAGCGCCAATAGGTGGGGATGAATCACAAGAGTGTAGTGACTGAAAGGCCAAAGAGATTTAAGCAATGATGACTGCACACAGACAAATTCTGGGTAAGTAAGCTCAGAGAAGCATTCAAATTTGGGAAGACACATACCACAAGGGAAACGTCCGGAACGACGACTCCGGAACAGCCTTTTCTCAGCCTTAACCATGCATGTGCTGAACAACGAACATGCGTGGATAAGGCAGAGAAAAAGGGAGAGTGCATTGGGAGAGGACTCGATCAGGTAAGTGGGCTGGGGCAGGGTTGGGGGGTAGCTTTTAGGGGGGGGTGGATTAAGGGCTTGGGGCTGGGGTGGGATAGTTTGTTTTTTTAGGGGCGGTGGTGGGGGATCGAGGTAGTTCTGTTTTTTAGGGGCAGTGGGATCGGGTCAGTTCTGTTTTTAGGAGTCGGGATAGGGGGTTGGGGTAGTTTTGTTTTTGGGGGTGGGGAGGGGCAGTTTGGTTTTTGGGGTGGGGGATCGGAGTAGTTAGGATTTTGGGGGTGGGGAATTGGGGTAGTTAGGTTTTTGGTGGTGGGGGGTCGGGGTAGTTTGGATTTTTGGGGGCGGTGGACTGTGGTAGTTTCAGGGTGGGGGATTGGGGCAGTTAGGTTTTTGGAGGTGGGGGTCAGGATAGTTTTGTTTTTGGGGGCGGGGGGTCAGGGTAGTTTTGTTTTTGTGGGGATCGGGGTAGTTAGGTTTTTAGAGGCGGGGGGCTGGGGTAGTTTGGTTTTGGGGGCGGGGTGGGGCATCGGGGTACTTTAGTTTTTAGGGGCGGGCGGGGTGGGGAGATGGGGTAGTTTGGTTTTTGGAGATGGGGAAACCGGGGTAGTTTGTTTTTTAGGGGTGGAGGATCGGGGTAGTTTGATTTGTAGGGGCGGGCAGGGGGGTCGGTTGTTTTTAGGGTGGGTGGGGGAGGTCGGGGAAGGGTTTAGACCTCAGCGTGGGTGGGAGGTGTGGGGTAGTTTTGTTTTAGGGGTTAGGGTAGTTTTAGTATTGTGGTAGGGTACTTCTGGTTCTTAGGGTAGGTGGCAGGGTCGCATGCTAGAACCATGCATGCCGTTCCCACGCATGCCTTTACTAGGCCTGCTTTTACAACAAAAAATCTTTGTAAAGGCATGCGTGGTAAAGGCATTCGTGGTAACAATGTGGTAGTTGTTCCGACCACGTTGTTCAGGCATGTGTGGTTCCAGCATTCGTTGTTCTATCATACATTCATAACACAAGAGTGAATGGGCGGAAAGAAAGAGAGCCAACCGACATACACTTTCCTAAGAAAATCCTTAGGGGTGCCTTGCTGACAACGACCAAATACAAAAGTAGGGCTTGGGAATTTGTCAATATATTTAAATTGCTGTGCAGGATAGTAATAAGCAAAACAGGATTGAAAGAGGAGAAAAGGAAGTTTGCATGCAGGCCATTGGTATCCACAAATTGATTGACCGTTGATATCAGCCTTTTTGATATAGTTGATATAGTGAGGAAGGCCTAAGTTATGTTTGACAGGCTGGTGTGACTTTGATACAAGGAAGAGTGTGCCTCCAGAGGATGCCACCTAGCTGACCGGTTCCAAAACCGATACTATTATCAATTTGCCAGTCCTATCTCGCTCCTTTTCTGGGGACCCTAACATAAGGCAAGATGGAGGTTCAGAAGAAGGTATCAAGAATAGGTGAGGGAACAGGTTTGGCATTTAATAAATGATGGTTTGAGTTACCCATTCAATTTGAAACTTGAGTGCTCAAAATGCGAAGAGCAATGACTGTGCAATTCCACAGCATGCCCAAAGTGGACAAATAAGAGAGTGCAAAGCACAAGATAATAAGAAATGAGTCATGTGGACAGACATATGTTCTGAGTAAGCTGGACAGAATGATGGTCTGACTTGTGCAGTATCAAAACTGGGAGGTGGCAAAGAACATTAAAAAAACATTAAAGGAAGGGTTACAGATTTGTTACCAGGCCTCCACGCAAGGGCACTGAGTGACAACCAAACATTTGTGAAAGATCATGAGTGTACAGTAACAGATAAGTTAACGAAGGAAGCTACAGAAAGTTTGGTATCAAGGTCTTTTCAGGGCCCTGCCGTCAATGTCCCCTACAAGACATGGGAATGATTTTGCATATGGCATATGGAAAATTAAGAGTTGTCCTCCACTGAAGCAATTCTTTCCCCAAGTAGCTTCCTCTTTGATTTAAAGAGACGCTTTAAGAGGTGGTGGGGGTCGGGCAGTTACTGCAGTTTTGAAAAAAGATACAGAAACAGTGAACCTGTCAGAACTTATGTTTTATCTGAAGACAGGGATACATATCAGGGGTATGCCCTATGAAAATACAAATCATGTCCCACACCTGCAGGTAGTTTGCTGAACTGCATAGAGTCATTATTGACTTTTTCTGTCAGGGAACACATTAGTTTGGTAAATCCTTAAACATCATACCCACAGGTTCTAATCCACACAATGTTATCCTGAGGAAAGAGCAAGTGGTGCCTCTGTAATTACTAGAACAACATTCCCATTATCCCTAAATGAGGTGGGGCAACTAAGAGGTGTGGAGTCAAGGCGTCTGCTAATTTTTGGCAGACTTTCTATTAGTTCCCACCTCTAAACGAGGCCCTTAGTAATTACACAATTTGGACACTGTACCCAAGAAAACAAAAAACAGTTCATCATCATATTTCTAAGTTCTTGGCCTGGGAACGCTTCAGTCAATAATTTTATTTATCAGTTTCGTATTCTAACATGGAAGGCACTAGAAATTACGATAGACTGCAGCAAGGGAAATATGATGCAAAGTCTGCCTTGAAGTTATTACTGCTGCAAGTTGATTTGCATCTACTAGGCATTCAGTTTGAGGAACAGTTTTTTTGTCTACAAGGCCAAGCCATATGCAACACTGTCACAAATTCAGTGTTTGAGATGTTTAAAAAAAGTGAAACTCAAAACTTGCTGGGAATTTTTTACCTCTGTGTGAGGCCTTAAATGATTTTCTCTGCCCAGGTCCACTATTACCTGCACACAAGACCTGACAGAGCTCCCCCATGCAAGGTGTTTGCCTTAGAGAAGGCCTGCCTTTAAATCTGGCAGGCCCCTGATGCTGTGATGCTGGCGCCCTGCGGTGGATGGGAAGCCAGCGAGCCATTTTCCATGGTGAAGCCGACTAAGCCTCCATGGTTGTAAACAAAGTGGGTCAACTACCACTAAAGGGGCTTCACTTACGGATCACTTTGCCAGGAAAAGAAGTGAATGGGTAGTAAGGACAAAAATAACACATCTGGGGAGGATCTACTTGGGGACGCTTCAATTACCACCATAATAACATCAAGGCTCTATTTAAATATCTGGACGTTAACTTGCTTAGAAGAGGAATTATTAGCATAATCTGGGTATAGAGCATCCCCGGCTAAAGCACGGTAAGCACTCCGAAGAGCTGTATGGTCCAGGTTAAGGAAGGACAAGTCCATCAAAAGGAACAAAGGGGTTTCAGTAGGCCACCAGAGTGCCCTAGTCCATGGAAAACAGGTAAACTGGAAAATTGTGTAAACAGGCTAAGGAGGCAGAGGAGGTCAAAATATTCATTTGACTTTTTGGATAATGTTAATTTTTACAGTGGGGGTGGTATGTTATTATAATTTTTCTCCTGCCTAGTCAACAATGCAATCTATTGCCAACTTTAAACTAAAGCACGTCTTTCTAGGTTTCACCCTTGTCACCATGTTTGTGCTCTTTGAAAAGACACTGAATTAACCACACCACTGCAGCGAATTCAAATAATCTTCGTCATACTTCGCAAAAGCACACCTGCAAATCGAGTTCCACGAAGCAGATTTTGTAGATGGGAACCTATGTGGAAGGCCAAATAAAGTTATGAGATTTAATCAAACAAATTCAGGGCATTTTCAAGGCGAAATCAATTGCAATACGCTTCATTTTTGTTGTTATCGAGCCAGTTTTGCATGAGGTAGCATAAGAAGGCAAACCTGGAGTCCCTGGACATTTTGTTACAGAAAGCATAACTAATACAATTTAAATATAACATGAGGGAACTGCTACTAAGGTCAGTGACTACAGATACATTGAAAAAACACACACAATGGGATAGATTTACGAAGTTCTTGCATGAGTGGAAGCTATAATTTAGATGCTGCAAAGAAGGCACAGAGCAAATGTGCAATGACAAGAAATAAGAAACGTATTTTGTAACTCTCCAACCCAGTATACACATGTGAAAATGTGAATGTGTACAAAAAACTATCATGATGTGGGTGTACCTGTCTTTACACTAACTCTATGTCTTGGTGGTGATTTTCTTCCAGTCCTGGCTTTTCAAGTAACAGGAGAGAACATACTTCCTTAAGCAGATATCTGTCTATTCCCAATGAGTTAAACACTTACTACTGACATCTGATCTGACTTTCTGGTAATGAATTTGAGTCCTGCTAAGACCACATTAGCCTTTACCAGGTCAGTAAACTGAATATCGTCAAAATGAGTAACAGCATCAATTATCATGTGCAATTATTATTTATTTATTTATTTCATTTAGTTCTGACTCTGTGTGGCGCACTGCATTCAGCATACCCTTCTGCAACTTCTGCCTCAGAGCACTAGGAAGGAAAAGGCAAATGTGGAGACAGTTGCCTATGCCGGAGGCCAGCAAGGTAGGGTGGTGAAGGAAGATGAAGGAAGGCAGCATTCGTACGGCGCCAAATCACTCACTGTAATAAAGCTTTCATTGCAGGAAATGCACCCCAGCAACAACAAAAATAATTAAAAATGCTATTTTATTTAAGGCACTAAAAACCCTCCATGCTTCCTTTGAGAACGAGCAAGCAGAAGTAAAATTGTATAAGTGATATATGAAAAAATATTATTATTATTATTATTATTATTATTATTATTGTCATTATTATTATTATTATTATTATTACCATCATTATTACCACTATTATTATCATCATTATTAGCACTATTATTATTATACTTATTGTTGTTGTTACTATTAGTATTCCTATTATTATTGTTGTTACTACCATCATCGTTAAAGCAAACACAAGCATGTCTGTGCACAGTCTGCGTTAGGGCGAAGCGCACCCCTCTGAATGTCAAGGCATCAGGGTGCTCTGTTCGAGCCCTGCACTTGCTGCAGTAGAGGACACCGCCCTGGTGCCTGGCAGCCCAACACATGCGCTGTGCAACTGGCCTCTGTGAAACATGCAAGAGTACATGTGAGACCAGCCCCTCAAACAGATTGAAGATTTAAATAGTTCCTATTTGTTCATTTCTGAATGGATCTATTCTAGTAAGTGGACTGGCATCTATGGCCTCTATTAGAGCAGCCAATAAGGTGATAAATGTGTTGTATTCTGATTTCTGCACCTCTAACCCGTTCCAATGATTGATAGTAATGCGGTGTTAGTAGATCTGTAATACAGCACTACTTTATTTTTAATGCAGTGCTATTACATCACTGGACATTAATAACGTTTCTCATCACCATCTGCCAAAAGCCGGTGACAACCACTCACAAAATAAATGTATGCACAAGAAATGCTAAACCTGTTGTAATACCGAACATCCCACCAAGCCAAATGCATTTTATTTTATAGTACAATATAGAACTGGGAAGAACATAAATACACTTTCTGGTACATAAATAGGGCGTGAAAGATGGCTGGCACTTATAATACACATTTTGTAAATGTTAGAAGAAGAATTGATAGTGTAAACATTCCATTAAATGTATTTTGCATTGGCGTCACTTGCCCTTTAACTTTAAACATGGGAAGACGATAAAACCATGTTCGTTTATAAAGTTTTTATTTATTTATTTCACTGTAGATTTCAGATGACAGAATTTCGAAACATTATTCAAAAGTCAGAGAAACTCCAGAAAAGCTTCCATAGCAATCAGTGACAAGCTTTACAGAGGAGCTGCTGAATGTTCACTTTTAAATTTCAGTGTTTGCTTTCTTTAAGAGGTCAGAAGGGCACTAAATCATCTTTTGAAAAGGGCCTGAAGTGCATTAGGAAAAATGTTAGCATTAAACAATGTGAAGGAGGGCAATAGTTAAGTGTGTTCTCAAGGAAAATTGTGTCTACATATGGTCTAAGAAAAAGGTAGAGCTTATTTGTGTCCAGCACAGATGACATTCTGAACTAGACTTTATTACTAAGTGCAGTGCTGTACAAAATGATTTTAAAGTGCATAACACGCAATATAACACTGTTTCGTCTTATTTTTATATAGGATTATTTTATGTAGGACATGTAATACTTTCCTGTCTCAGAAGCATGGCTAAGAGCTATCTCCTGAGTAAATGGAAGATATAATCCTGTTATCAGCGTAAAACTTTGCTATGCAAAATTTTGACTGGAGATGTGATCATTGATAGATCAATCAGGGACAGGGGATTAATTCTCATTCTCTCTCTTTCTCTTTCTCTCTCTCTCTCTCTCTCCTTCTCTCTCTCTCTCTCTCTCTCTCTACCAGACCCTGCAACTAAATGCCATTGTGCAGGCCATAGGCTGTACCCAACGTCAGTTACCAACAGCAGTGGGTTTGGAGCGAGGCCAACCAAGCGCAGAGCATAGCTGAGGCTGAAGTTGGGGATGGATTGTGTGCGTGCAGCAGTAAGCATTGTATCTGTGCTATACGTGATTTTTAGTGAAACATGCAAGAAACTATTAGAGTTTGACTGGGCAATGATTTTAAAAAGTAATGACTTTACTATTGAGTGATCTCCACTCTGGTGGCTGACATCTCTTTATGGTAGAGTACAGGGAAAAGTAAAGAAAAAAAAGGTTATTAAACTTGGAAAACGTTTGTAAAAATATTAAATAAAGTAAATTATATATATGTTTATATAAATATACACACATATTTATATGTTACACGTAGAACTAAAGAAAAAATGCACCACTATTATCTAAATATTTAAAAAAATATATATATTTTATATATATTAAATTAAATTACCATTATTTTTTCATGATTAAGTGAAAAAGGTAAAATCCCATCTACAGTAAAAAGAATATATATTAATAATGAGTAAGAGCAATTTATGGAATACATTCAAAATAATTTAATTATATGTAACAAAATGATTGCTCTATTCTTTTTAAATGCAAAAATATTTTAAAGTTACATATAAAATATGTATTAACTTTACTTTTTAACATCAACTTAAATGTATTTTTAATTTTAGCTATTTTAAATTATTTAATTTAAATATATATTATTTTAAAGTGGTTAACATTTAAGCCCCTGCCTCCATTATTTTCTAAGGAAGGACGCTGTAGTACCAGTGGT
The DNA here is from genome assembly GCF_031143425.1 of Pleurodeles waltl. NCBI lineage: Eukaryota > Metazoa > Chordata > Amphibia > Caudata > Salamandridae > Pleurodeles > Pleurodeles waltl. Next base: position 874,163,010 of record NC_090447.1, read on the forward strand.
TGGCCATGTTTGGTGCTGGACTTACTACTGTTTTTTTAGTAGTAACTATCACTCGTAAATTTTACACCACCCCTTTTTCTGGGGGGCTGGAGATGTGTAAGTCTCCACTTTTGAGTAACTTAACACTTGGATTCTGCGAATATCCAAAAGTAGGAACATTATTCAAAAGTGTAGGAGTACAGTTACATATGTAAATCAGTCACAAGTGTTAACTTTGTGACTAGGCCTGGTTGGGTCTAAAATATTAAAAAGTGGTGAAGGAACACATTTGTCTCAATAATAAAAAATGTTGTTTAGGCAGGACTGGTGGCTTACAAAGAAGGAGCTTACATGTTGAGGATTTCAATGAAAACTTTTAGTGCCTCATTTAGAGTTAGCTTATTATAGGGTGCCGGCTAAAAATAGGCACTTCCTCCATCTGCTAAAGAAAAGAGTTGCATATCTACCCTACTTTAAATGGCCTCTTTCATAATGTTCTTTTCAGCTTTTTCATGCCCAGGCCACCCACCACAATCAAAATGGTCTACAATGGACATGCAAAATGCTCAAATGACCCCCATGTGCTGTGAAAAAACTCTCAGTAAAGTACATCAGGGCCTTTGTGTTTTTTGTTGTCACAGACAAGCTGTTGAGGGAGGTTGTTGAAAAGCAAAACTGTTTATGGTCTGCATTATTTCTGGCCTTGGCTTGGTGGACCATTCATCCCGTGTTTTGTTTTGCTAAAATTGCTTGTAGTATCTCGGTAGAATCATTTTCTGCAAACCTTCCCCACCAAACAGGCACAAACTCTGCCATCATGTGGCCCTCTACTTGTGGTCCCAAATCAAAGCTTACGGAAGACCTCAAATATAGAGATGCTTGTGAATTGTACTTTTCCAGGTAGATATATTCACAGATTGGGGTCTTTCTTTTAAGTGGGCACATCCTTACTACAGAGAGATCAATGAAGAATGGAAAATAGTGTAAAGGAGCACTTTTAAGGTAATTCCTCTGTGCAATTTTTATTCCTTGGAAGGTGGGAATTAAGCCCGGCAAAATTTAAATTACTCTGGAGAAAAATATATAATTTGGGACAATTTGTGTTATGCTTGTTTCATGAAATGTCCGTCTGACATCACATCATAATGCCACATTGTGTAATTACGTGCCTTTAATGATAAAATGCTGCCATGAACCAGTGTTTAATTTGAGCTGGTGGTTTCACCTGGGACCCACATGCACTCAACTCATTTTGGGTGATCAGGAGTTACTTTTCCTCATCAGATTTTGACCAAGAGTAAGAGAGTTAACACCACACAAAGGGGAAAGTAGGAAGAAGTGAAAGGATGAAAAAACATGACAAAGGGAGAAAGCAAGATCCTGCAAGACTGAGATAAAAAGGCAGTGAGTGGTGGTGGATTAAAGCAGACTGAGGTGGAATCAAGACTACGCAGCCTTAGTATTTGGCATGCCGACATTCAATAGCACTGGCTGTGGCATTGTGATCAAAACTTTGAGCGCCAGCACTTATTCTCTTAAAAATTAAGCACTGCCACAAACGCTCTGGAACAATGTGAATGGCCAGAAAGAGAACTACTGCTGCTTGTGGAACTTATGTTTTATACATTTGTTTAGTGTGAAACACATACGCATGTCAAAAAGGACTCAATTCATGCAAAACATATTGTGTTAAATGACGGATTTGCCTTTCACATAATTATGTGAAATTATTGCATAAGTCTGCAAAAGCAAATGTGACAAATTTTGCACAGACATAGTCGGTATGCGGCTGGGTGGTCATTGCAGCATACATTGGCTGCAATCTAAAACTGACATTCTGAGCTCATTTTCCTTTAAAGCATGAATATAAAACCTTACTTCATTTTATGTGTTTTCCACTTATTCATCTATTATCCACCAATACACAGACCTCCATACACACACAGTGCCACCTTGTGCCTTACAATATTAACTTTCTTCACGTGGTCGAATTTCTTCACAGGGGTTTGCTACCTCCCTGGGGCATTGGATGGAGCCTCAGAAGCTTTTGTAAGTGTTTCTGTGGGTAGGGCAATGGGTTCTGCTCAAGTCATGCTGGCCTTTATGTCACTCCTCCTCTTCCTGGCCCTGCTTCCTCTATTGCTTAAACATCAGTGATGGGTTCAAAGTCCTGCCCCATCTCCAGATGTCAGAACGTCCTCTTCTTCTCACAAAGTGAAATCGTTTCAAGGTTAGCTGTCCTGAATACTCTACAAGCAAACATATCCTATCCATGAGCATTAACTTGAACCATACAAGAAAGTTTCACCAAAGATCTAAGGTAGCCGTAGAAACCTGGTCCACTGATTTTGGCAGGAAAAAATAAGCCTGCTACAAGGATTCATCTACTGTCTCACTATCATTACTTCTGAACTGCACATGCTAAGTGCAGTAGTACCTGCCTGTTCCTCAACTAGTAGAAATAATCTTACAGATAAGCAGGAGAGGCGCAGCCACTATAAGAGACTCATGGCAGGCTGCATACCTTGCAGTCCTCTTTAGAGTAGTCTTTACTTTTAAAGCTCCGCAGCAGTAGTGGTTTGCTGAAGGTGACTCCATCTTGAGAACCTTAGACCATCTAGCTAGCCACCTGCACTTAACACTCAATGGCTCCCCCCAGTGTGACTACAGTACCTGAGGTGGGTTTCCATGAGCTTTTGCTCAGATTTTCAATATCCGATTCTTCTTTTTGTGCTATGTGCCGAGTGGCGAGTCCCAGGAATGGCAACGCATAACCTCTTCCTGTTAAGCTTGTTAAGGGAAAACCCTATTGGTGACTAGCAACAATCACTTTGCTCTTTTCTGAGACCCACATACTACCACCAACAAACTCTCCAAGTTTTCATATCCAATTTACAGAGTGCTTATCATACATAAAGGTTTACATTTCTATGCTATCTGGGCAGTCACACAATGCGATGTTATTTTGGCTTTCATCCATGGAAACAACATCCAGAAGTTTCTTACAAGAACTTCCTTGGTGTTGTCTTAGCCAATTCATGCCATATTCTTGTGCTTACACAACAGACACTGTCCAGTGTTCCTATCTTGCATCTAATGCATCACAATTCATTAACCCTCCACAGCTCAACTTTCTCTCCTATTGCTCGCCAACTTTAAGCTTGCCTTTGACCATCTATAGCTCTCTGCTGCCTTTTGGCTAGGTTTTCTCAATAAAAATATCATATACATACGTACATACATACATATATACTTACATGGATTCATACTGCATAAGTTTAGCTACAAAATTGCTTATGTTCTGTGTACCGTCTTTTATTGCACCCTTGAGAATTTCTGGGAGAAGTACTCTCCCTCCCAATAAATAAAAACTATCCCTGCAAACAATATTATAGTAACTGCTCACACAGCGTAAATACCCTGATTGATGATATGAGAATTAGCAGAGCTTTATTATTTGCTGTTTCTTTAGGGTATTTCATAAAGTGCAGGTATTCAAGCCAGAGGAGTCTTTCGGCACTGTACAAAAAGCCTAACCTGACTGGAAATAACCTTAAGCACAGAGACTCTTCACTCACTGTTATGGTTGTGGCCGCATACAACATTTAATTACAAGCACATGCAAAGCTAACAGGTCTGATATTAGCAAGACAGTGCATGGATAATGTATTTTTAAAATTATTTCTTATTGCAAGCATATGCCACAAAAATAAAAAGAAGGAAAATAAATATGCCACCACCTCACCATAGCGGACATCTGATTGCCATCAAAATGCTAAATTAATATAAACATTAACCGTTGTATACAATATCAACCAAACAATATGGATGCTTCCTAGTAGGTAGGTGTACTTAAAAAAAGAATAAAAACCATTTTTTAGGTTTAATGCATATCACATGAATATATGTGTAATGGTGTACAAAAATATACAATTTGCTTTGAATTACTGTCACGTCAGCATATAGTTTGAACATACAAGGATGACAACAAAAAAAATGACAAGAAATAAAGCAATAACAAAGTAAAGCATTATTCCACTAGTCCTAGCAGCAAGTTCAATTCAGAGGTGCACATGTGATCAGGCGAAATGCCATCACTCACAGTGCAAGAGAGCCTATGGCTGAAGCGGGCGGATGCATTGCCTCATTCTGTGTGCGTGGGTGAAAGGAAATTGCTCCTCTTTTGATATATGCATGTATTTTTTTAGGAATATATTTGATTACCTGAGGCTGGAAAAACAGTCAAACATGCCTCTAGGCAAGACCTAAAAAATTTACTTCCTTCTTTGATGGAATGACATCACTAACTTTCCTCGCTCAAGACATAGTTCATTACACAAATATTCCACGGGATGCCCCAGAGCACCAACTCTTGAAATACATTCATGTAAGTGGGGGCATATTTAAAGGGATTTTGTGTATGGCAGCACAGCAAGTTGTCTTGCTGCACTGCCCTATGCCAAAGTGAAAAAGGCACGAACACACCATATCTATGTAATACAATCCATTCCCATCCTCTCCCCCTTCTGCAGCCCTGCGCCAAAGCAGGCACCCTTGCAGCATGGTTCAGGGGTGCCTCTACTGCATGGAGGATTGTTGTTGTGCTGTAAGGGACACCTTCTTGCACAAAACAATCCTGTGAGATGTTTTACTCTTTGTGTGTGTGCTGCAGAATGAAGCACACATGGAAAGAGGAAAGTACGAGGAGAAATAAAAATATTTTCTCTTTGTTACGTCTCACCTCGGGTTTTGCAGCTTCCCCAGGTTTACATGATTTAGTAAATCTGGGGCAGCGTCAACATCCATGGCTGTTGCGTGGGAATACCCACTGCAACACCCATGGAACGCCTCCCTGGCTCAGAGTAAGGCAATGCAGTGACTTATTCTGCCTTTCTATACCTCCATATCTATGAGGCCATTCAAAGCTATGAAAAGTGGCTTTGCATGGCCTCAGAGATATAAGTGAGAGGTTTGCACCGCTGCTGCATCACAAAAAGTGACACAACAGCAGCATAAGGCTCTCATAAATATGCCCCAAGGTGTCTCTCTACCAGCAACATAGCAGCTTTTAAGTTTAGGGGATCCCAGTATCAACACTCAGCTGCAAGTGCCCAGTTTGCCAACAATCCTCTATCATGGAGGCTATAAAAAATTTTAAAAACGAAATAATTATCAAACGCTGTCACTATTCATCAATTTCATTTTGTTCTCGAAATGTAGGATTGATTAATTAAACCTATCCACTTTGCAGACTCCTTAGTTCCTCAATTTCACAAGGAACTCCGCTGATGGTAACTACATGTCTTTCAAGTGGAATTTTGAAATAGCACCCCCAAGAAAATGCTCCTTTAAAAGAAGTTGTATTTATTAAACATGATGAATAGAAATAATTATGTTTAATGTAATTATTTTAAATACATTTTGTTACTTTATGTTTTAAAATAAAAATAGGTTTATGAATATTTTATAATTAAATAATAAATATGCACTATTTCTATATATTTTTAACTTTCATTTCTATTTATTTACATTTCAACTATTTTAAATAATTTAATTTAATTTAAGATGATTTCCTATAGCTTTTATTTTAATTCCCTACTACCATTATTTTTAATGGGAGGGTCCTGCAGTACCAATGGTTGGCCACGTGCAGTACTGACTTAACTTACTACAAAGTGCAGTTTTTGAATATCATTAAGAAATCAATTTACTCAAAAGTATAAACGTACTCAAAAGTGTAGATTACCTTTGTGCATTAGGTCCTCTCCCTTTATTTTGTGATTAAAAAAGGGTGTTGCCCTCCATTGACTATCTTCATCTCATTCTAACAATAAACTAGCCTACATTCAAGACAATCTAATAAACTAGCCTACATTCAAGACAATCTAATAAACTAGCCTACATTCAAGACAATCTAATAAACTAGCCTACATTCAAGACAATCTAATAAAAAAAATATTGTCCATACATCACAATGTTAAAATGTTCCAGCAATGCGTAAAACAGTGCTTACCACACTCAAAAGCAAATTAGTAGTTGAGTCACACATTTTAATACTTGGAAAACCATCACAGAGTAATTCTAAAGCTGGGTGATTCTGAGGAGTATAGATGGCGCTACCTGTCCATCCATTATTAAATCTATTGGGATGCCGTATATTTGGTACTGATGATGGTGCACCTAATAGAAGATCACCCAAAACTCCCTATACTCAGTGATCATAAATCACTGATATCTACATTACTATACGTATAGGGCACACATCTATCGAGTATGCAGAAATAAAAAATCACAGACTTTTGAAACAGATTTTCCAACAGATATTATAAAATGAAAAATATGTCAAAGTATGTGATGGCCAACACTTGGTCTGGACAGGGGTGTAGCTTCGGGTGGGGAGTGTTTGGGGTATTATGCCCCCCTAATAAATGTGTGTTCTGGAAAATAGTTAGATAGAGGTGCTTTCAGTCAGGTGTGGTGTGGTGAGGTGTCTGTCAGATCTCACAAGGAAGTTTTATATACACATAGACAAAAGCGCACACACTCTCTCACCCTCTCTGCTTTGAAAGTCTTCAGAAATGTTGATGGTACGAAATATTATGGTTTTTTGCACTTAGCACTGCTACCAATCCGCACTGCTCTTTCCACTGCCTCTTAGACCCTTCTCATGCACCTTGCTTGCTGTAAAATGTACTTAACATTACAAGCCAGTGTGATTGTTGGAAAATCAGAAGCCCACAGCCCTCCAAACCGACTGACCAAGCTGCGCCCCGGGTTCTGGGTTAATATGAAATAGGTGCTTTGTAAGTTGTAGCTTTTCAGTTTTCTGCAAGCCAAGAAATATCTGAAATCATGCCTGCAAAGCTTTAAATCGCGCCTGTGCGACATTTGCTCTTTTCTGCAGAGACCCAGCTCGTAATGTAATATTTTAGGAACCATTTAAAGCCTAGTTGTGAGCTGCTGATAAGTTCAATTACTTTAGCTGAAATGCCATAGCAACCACTGTGGGGTCTGTGGCCATGAATGTTGCCGTCATGTAAATATTAGCACTGCTGAAGTGCTGTTACGTACACAGAGGGGAAACTGACACAATGACTTCACCACACTCAGAGGGCACCAGTAGAAAGAACATCGGGCGCTTATTTAAACCACTAAACTATGTCCCTTTCACACACTTATGTACGAATAGGGACCTTTCCGTGTTGGTCGTGCGCCATGGATAGCGATGTATTCGCCACGAGAGTTCTTCTGACCCCTGAAATGAATTCACGTGGATTGTTTACGGGGCCGAGGGTCACGTACCTTTTCTACAGTTGCATGAAGCCCTTTCCTAATTTTAAAGAATGTATTTTCATTGGCGCCTCTATGCACTTTAAAAAAAAAAAAATGACAATATCGCCGTTGTTTCTTCCAGTCTGGCTAGGCATTAGTTTGCCAACGAGTCCCTAAATAATAAGTTGGTGGATGAAAACTCCTTTAAATGGACCTCAAAGGGGTAACGCCCTTCTCAAAACCCTTCGTGGAGGCAACTTTTTTGTTGGAGTGGTTTTCAGTTTATTGGGAGGTTTATATAGGGAATAATGTAGTACATCATTGTTTTTAGTTCGAACCTACTAGGCGCCGCATGCTGTGCTGTGAGGCCGTGGCATACTAAGAACACAGAGGGGATTGGAGCATGCCAGTGTTTAACATGTATCTTATTCGTGTTCCAGCTTGATAATCTTGTGTTTGTTCCTCCCATGGAGCATTGCCTCTTTACCATCTCTTTGACTGGCTGGCATCTCTCCTTCTACTGCCGTGCCCCTTGTGTTCTTCTCTCCTCCATAACACTCTTGTTGCTTTCTGTGTGTTCCTGCCCCATGCCCTTCTTCTCTCTCCACTTTCTTCCTTCTCCTGACCCAAGACCTCCATGTTGCTTTCCCCAACCTGTGTTGCTTCTCTGTCCCTCGAGTCCTCCCCTCTGCTGCTTATGCCTCCCTCCACATATTTCTTACCTGTCCCTCTCACACCTAACTTGTTGCTTCCATATTCCTCCATCATCCTCGTTTGCTCACCCCCCCTTTAGTTTTCATTCTACCCACCTCGCATTAAAAAAACATTTTTGCACATTTTCATTTTTTTGGTTACTCCAACTTAGATCAGCAACTAAAAAGAAAAAAAGCACCTTTATCATTTCGTCTGCGCATACATGCAGGGAGCATGTGCCTACAGAGGGAAAGATCCTGGACAACGCGTCCGGAACCAAACCTGCATTGGTCACGCAAGCGGAACGACGCTTGCCTGAACAACGCAGGCCTTTTTCTCTGCCTTAACCACACATGTGCTGAACAATGCACATGCGTGGTTAAGGCAGAGAAAAAGGTCAGGTAAGCGGGGCTGGGGCAGGAGTGGGGGCAGGTGGTGAAGGGGTTGGGGTGGTTAGGTTGTTTTATTTTTTTTAAGGGCGGAGGTGGGGGGGTTGGTACTATAGTTTTTAGGGTGGGGTGGAGAGTCAGGGTTATTTCGTTTTCAGGGGTGGGGGTGGGGGTTCATGGTAATTTTGTATTTAGGGGGTTGGGGGTTGAGTTTTAATGGGTGAGGTAATTTTGTGTTTATGGCGGGTGGAGGGGTCATGTTTTTAGGGGCCGGGTGGGGGGTCAGGGTAATTTTGTATTTGGGGGGGTTGGGGTAGTTATGTTTTTAGGGTGGGTGGGGGGGCGTATTTTTTAGAGGTGGAGGTCGGGGTAACTTTGTATTTAGGGCAGGTGGGTGGTCAGGTTTTTAGGGTCAGGGTGGGAGGATGGAGTAATTTTGTATTTAGGGCGGGTTATTAAGGGTGGGGTGGGGGTCGGGTTAATTTTGTATTAAGGGTGGGGCAGGTTTTTAGGGGTGGGGTAATTTTCTATTTAGGGTGGGTGGGGGTTGAGGTATTTACGGGCAGGATGGGGGTAATTTTGTATTCAGGGCAGGTGGGGGTAGGATTTTTAGGGGCAGGGTGGGAGGTTGGGGTAATTTTGTATTCAGGGCAGGTGGAGAGGTCGGGTTTTTAGGGGTGGGGGTGTGGGGTTGGGGTAATTTTGTATTTAGGGCAGGTGGGAAGCAATTATTAGGGGTGGGGTCGGGATAATTTTGTATTTAGGGCAGGGGTTGGGTTTTTATGGGTGGTGGATTGGGGTAATTTTGTATTTAAGGTGGGCGGGGGTGTCGGGTTTTCAGGGGTGGGGGTTGGGGTAATTTTGTATTCAGGGCAGGCGGGAGTTGGGTTTTTAGGGGCAGGGGTAGTGGGATCAGGGTAATTTTGTTTTTAGGGGTTGGGTTGTTTTATTTTTGGGGGTGGGTTTTAGGGCTCCTGGTGGGTGTTGGGTATTGGGGTAGTTTTTGAGGGTTGGGGGATCGGGGCACTTCTGTTTTTAGGGGTTGGGCTGTTTTATTTTTGTGGACTGGGGTCAGTTTTAGGGCTCAGGGTGGGCGGGGGGTATCGGGGTAGTTTTTAAAGGTGGGGGGTCGTGGTACTTCTCTTTTTGGGGGCGGGGTAAGGGGACCAGGGTAATTTTGTTTTTAGGGGTTGGGTAGTTTTATTTTTGGGGGTGGGGGTCGGTTTTAGGGCACAGGGTGGGTGGGGGGTATCAGTGTAGTTTTTAAAGGTGGGGGATCGTGGTACTTCTCTTTTTGGGGGCGGGGTAGGGGGACCAGGGTAATTTTGTTTTTAGGGGTTGGGTTGTTTTATTTTTGGGGGTGGGGGTGGGTTTTAGGGCTCCTGGTGGGTGTTGGGTATCGGGGTAGTTTTTAAGGGTTGGGGCATCGGGGCACTTCTGTTTTTAGGGGTTGGGTTGTTTTATTTTTGGGGGTGGGGTGGGTTTTAGGGCTCCTGGTGGGTGTTGGGTATCGGGGTAGTTTTTAAGGGTTGGGGGATCGGGCACTTCTGTTTTTAGGGGTTGGGTTGTTTTATTTTTGGGGATTGGGGTCTGTTTTAGGGCTCAGGTTGGGTGGGGGGTATCAGGGTAGTTTTTAAGGGTGGGTGGGTCATGGCACTTGTGTTTTTAGGGTTGGGGTGGCATGCGACAACCACGCATGCCGTTTTCACACATGCCTTTACTAGGCATGCCCTAAAATGAAAAATCGCTGTAAAGGCATGCGTGGTAAAGGCATGCGTGGAAACAACGCGGTCGTTGTTCCGACAGCGTTGTTCAGGCAGGCGTGGTTGCAGCATGCCTGGTTCCATCATACAACCGCCTACAAAATGACGTGAAATGCTGTATCAAAGTTTTCGTTTTTGACTTTGCCACATTTCACATCTTTGGGAATGCTGAGCAGCCTGGCCACTAGCAATGCCAACAGGCCACCAAGGCGATGCCTATTGGCTTTGCCAACCCTTGTTGTGATAGAATTTGTTTCTGAATCTCAGCTATGATATTGTTCAGTATTTAACCCACCATTTTGATTGTATAATATAGATGCCTTTATCTATAAAACCTGATTGGATCAACTTCTAACAAATGATCGCACCATGTGTCCTTAACATATCACCACGACCCATAAACCTCTTAGGAATAGGTTCTTCCTCCATGTCAAGACCTATCTGCAGAGGAGCAACATCCTTTTCCATTCAAGCCTTGTAAATCAGGAACAACTACTCTCAACATACTGTAGGTAAAAGAGCATTTGAGGTCCTCTTACACACCCATCCCTAAATATTGAAATTGGTGTGAAATATTGAGCAAACCCAGATGGAAGGAACTGTCTGACCACGTGCTTTTAGACAATTCAGTTAGGATGAAGGGCATTACAAATGGAAAAAAAAGAAAAATCACACTAGAAAAATCTAGATAGCTTTTGTTGTTAAACTTTAACGGCAGTTTCCATGTTACAGGTGGCTGTAAATGTATTTTAGGAACAGGATATTAGTTCTGCCACACAGTAGAATAACCGTTGTTTGGCAACGGACTACACTACAGAAAGTGGAAATTCAAAACAGCTACCCACCACACTTTCCACGATAACTCCTTGTCGAAAACCACAGGTTTGTATCATGGGCTCCCTCTGGGGGACCTCCACGTTTCCAGGCAAAATGTTCCTTTTCTGACCTGGTGTTGCAGGACTATACCTTCTAATAATGGAGTTGCACCAGGAAGAGCTTTAAGGTATTCACAGCCCAAAAAGGAGAGCTAGTCTACAGCACATTGTGGATCTCAGATAAAGGCTCAAATCTTTCTGACAACAGGTATCACGCACGACCATTGGAGGCCTTGAGGGATCTGGTATTTGTTGATCAAATTTGTGTGATCAAAGTTGTTTGATTTGTCAAATTCAATGAGGTGGACAAAAAGACACTGCTATGATGGGTATTCAGAACCCCTAATGTCTGTGTTCTGTGGTCGAAGGCTGGCTCTGACCTAAATTGAAAACGGTTCCCCTCGTGTGCACAGAACACATTTCCAACTTCAGGTAAATTTTTAAAGCATGTTGAACCTCAGAGGAGTTAACCAACACCAGACAACATTAAATTCGTGCCAGGCGCTGACTGGGTTTTCAGGCACTAGGTAGTGCTCGGAGGACAGCGTTGTTGAGTTGATGGGTGCGGAAGAATTCCAGAAACGCCCCAACATACATATCAATTCATGTGCGCATTGTGCTATCACGTGAACAGTGCGGCATCTGGCTTTTGTGAAGATTTATTAATCGTGATAAAATAAATGGGGCTGTCAACCAAGACATATCTCCATACCCCTGTGCTCGGATGTGTAACATCTGGCGCTCAAACAACACTTAAAGATTAAATGCACGTAATTTTTATTCCCAAAAATTAAGGCAAACGAGAAGAATGCAGAAACGCAACTGAACATGCCACCTGGATCCTGTAAAACTTGTACAATTTTTTTTTAACTTCCAGATGTGTTGGAAGAGGTGTGCAGACTGAAGGGCTGATAATAAAAAAACACTAAGGGGAAAAGACAAAAATGTGAACGTCAGTACTAATTGTTGTTTATAGGAAAACCTGCTTTAAATTGTTTAGTTAATAAAGCATTCATTTGTCTCTCTCTCGATTTACACTGCACAGCACTGATGGCTTTCAGCAGCTCTCTCAAACTATGGAAAATAATGCATGGTTCTTATTCGTTAACTTATTACATTCATGGCAAATTCCTCGTATTTTTTTCCATTATTTATTCCCACTTGCATTTGTTGCGCATATGTTTTGTGCCCTTCATTAAATTATTTCAGTTTTGTAGTTTTAACTAATTTATGCATGATACTTATATATATTTTTGCACTGAAAAAGACAAACATTAAAGTATCTTTATAGATAGGTGTGATAAAAAGATCTGCTTTATTTAAAATAAAATTAGAAATTCACTGAAAAAATGAAAGGTTAGAGTAGCCTTATTGTTCTGTGAAAGTGTTAATGACCACATTCACATTTTGAACTAAAATAAAACCACACAAATTCACAATTTATAGTTAGCAGAGTGAACTATAACTTGCAACTCACCATGCACCCTTATGACCTCACATATTACATCACTCATGACGTGTTGTGACATCACTGATGACATTGCAAATGACATAATTGTTGACATAATTGATGACATCACTAATTATATCATCCAATGAGTGTTTGTTTGATAGTTTACATAGTGGTAAGAAGCTACCATATTACGTTTCTATATAGTTTTGTAAAGCCTGTGTCCAGCTAATGGGTGTAAGTGTTTACAAAACACACGTGCTCCCAAAACACTATAGCTGTGTAGAGGTATTGAACATGTTTGCACCGAAGAGCAACTCTGTGTACAGGTGACAGTTGATGACCTGTGTTCATCGTGTTCCACACAAGTGTACTACATACTAAGGGCCTGATTTAGAGTTTGGTGGAGGGGGGCTACACCGTCACAAACATGTGACGGATATCCCATCTGCCTTATTATGATCCCATAATAGCTTATGGAAATCGTAATGCCATAGGCGGGATATCCGTCACATTTGTGATGGAGTAACCCATCCGCCAAACTCTAAATCAGGCCCTAAGTATTGCAAGCAGCCTTGAGTTATTAGACAGAAATGTCACAGCATGACAATTTCTACATAACATTGAAGACTGTGTACACCAAATACTAACTGATGTACACGTGCTTCTTTTGCTTCAGAAGATGGGCTATTTATAAAGATTTCACCACAGTATGAAGGCTGCAGATAGTATGATATTTAGCACCTTCAGACCTTGGTTATTGTAAGCAAATAGTGTCTTTTTGACAAGTGTTGCATAAAGTGTACACGGTTCTTACTAGATACTTTTTAATACTCTGTGGTGTATTTCTCATGAGAGTGTCACTGTCTGCAAACAGCGTAGTACAAAGTGAACTTTCTCCATAGAGTAAACCATGTTTACAGTACCCTCTCATATCAACTTCATTTCTCAATGTAAGTTTGGTGACTGTGAGGAGTTTGATACAGATACAAGCTGTCCATAGTAGGGATACATTTTGGAAGAGGATTGAGGATCTTGAGTAACTTGGCTTTCTCTGAACGGTTGTATACATATTGAATACCATGTGCATTGAGGGTTTCCCATATATCTGTGTTTAATAGTTAATGTGAACTACGCTCCCCGTGAAGCGTATAGTATAGTGTCCATGTTGCACATAAAACATGCCTGCTACGGCTAGGGGAGTTGCATGTGTGATGGCATTAATGATGTTTCATATTATTGTAAGCTATTTTGTACTTGCTTTCAGGCCTCTAATTCCATACAAGTTTATAGAGTAACGTTTATAAAAGAAGATTAGATGACATCATCAGTGATGTACTCAATAATGCCACTTCACTTACGGCTTTTGACTGTGCACAGCAGCGGGATGGCCACAGGGCTTGGCCTGCGGCACAAGTGCTCCCGTTTTGGCGTTTTTTTTTGTCCAAGCACCATTGAAAGTATATGTTACAAGGCGTTCCATGCACTTCAGCATGAGTCGCCACTTGAAGAGGTCGGGAGGACAGTGGGAGAGCTGTTGGGTAAATTTATATATATATATATATATATATATATATATATATATATACATTTTCTTTTCTTCAAGGTACAAAGACGTGGAGTTTCCAATAGTATAGCTATACTTCCCCATATATACCTACCTTTACAACAACATTTAGCAATCAATTGCTTACCATTGGCACTGTGGTTTGTAACTTACATTTGCTTGCTTTCAATTTCTTAGCTTTCTTTGTTTAGGCTGTCCAGCACTGTCTTTGCCACTCCAGTGGAGCATCAACTGTTTACCACTGCACCTTGTATTCTTCCAAGTGTTCGCTTTCTGTAAATAGACCTTTACATTTTGTTCTTATTTGTCATATTTGCTATGCATTCAGAGACAGAGGTCAAATGTCAGGCTTTATATTCCAAGGGACCTTGATGTTTACTTTTCTTCTTCTGACTTCAAACTGAGAGGATTTATGTGACAATTCTGCTGGGTACCCATGTGAGAGGAAAGGATGTAGGGTGTTAGTTTTTTTAGCACACAACAACATTTAAAGGTCCGCAAATGAACTGTGCAAGTGCTTCAGAACGTATCGGAAATTCAAAAGCACAAATGAAGCATATTTTTGGTAATTATTATGAATTCTGGTGGAAACAATTATTTTAATTTGAACAAAACAAATCAATACACTTGATGATGCCATTTCCACACATTATCATGGGTGTGCTGTATAGTTTTATCTGTAAAACTATGTCTGTGCAAATGTAATAATCATTTCGATTGAAAACGTGTTGTCTTAAATGACAGTGCACTATCACACCATGCATACTCCATGCAAATCCACTCTATGACTCTCTACTCCACTCTGCGCCAGTCCACTTACAGTACCCTCATCCATGATACACTATGACACCCTTGATACTATGCCACACAACTCTACACCACTCCACTCCACTCTGCGACACTCTACTCCAATTTACTCTATTCCACTTTATGCCAATCTACTCTACTCCACTCCACTCAACGCCCCTTTTGCCACGCCACTCTAAGCCACTCCACTCTATGATATTCCATTCCATGACACTCTCTCCTAAGTCACGCTGTGCCTCTTCTCTCTATGACACCCAACAACACGTTATGCCACTCTGTGCTACTGTGCTGCACTCCATGCTGCTCTAGGACACTCAACTCCACAACGTGCCATTCTACAACATTCCACTCTACTCCACTCTATGCCGCTACTCTATGCCCCTCCACTCTATAACGCAACAATCTACAACACAACAATCTATTCCACTCTACTTTACTCTATACCAGTCTATGCCGCTCCACTCTACAGCACTCTACTCCACTCCACTCTACATCACTCGATTATATATCACTCTACTCACCTCTAAGCCACTACACAACACTTTACGATCCTCCGCTCTGTGATCCTCCATACTACAACTCTCCACTCCACGATCCTCCATGACACAGTACAACACTCTAAGACACTCTATTACACTCTACCACAATCTACTCAAACAAATTCCACTCTATGTCAATGCCACTCTACACCAGTCCACTCTATGGCACTCTACTCCACTCTAAGACACTCCATTTCCCTCTACACCACTCCACTCTATGCCACTCTACTCCACTGAATGGCACTCCACACAGGTCCACTCTCCTCCATTCTATGCCACTCCACTCCACAACACTCTACTCCACTTTGGAAAACTTTATTCCACTCTAAGACATGTTACTCCACTTTACAACACTTTACTCCACTCTATGAAACACCACTTTATGCCTCTCCACTCTATGACACTCTACTCCACTCTACAACACTCTTCTCCACCACTCCACTTAACACCACTCCACTCCACTCTACTCTTCTTCACTCTGCTCCACTCCCCTCTGCTCAACTCCACTACACTCTAATCCAGAACACTCCACTCTATGATACTCTATGACACTTTGTGACACTCCGCTGCAATTCACAACACACCACTCTATGCCACTGTACTCCAATCTACGCACCTCCACTGGACCCTTCTATCTTCTACACCCCAAATATGTAGCCATGCTGAACAGCCGCCATGCCAAAACATGGCTATAAACACTTGCATAGGCGACACCTATTGGCTGTGCCAATGCATGTGGTTGTCTGTGTTCTTGATAAAATATATTGTAGCACAATATCTTGTAGTTGCTATTCTGACATACAGCCTTTGAATATGCAATTACTAAACTGGCCACTGCAGAGTGATCATCCAAATTTGCCAACCACAGAGGCCATGGGTCCAGAAGTCCAATAGTACCAACATTCCAGGTGATGGGCGGATTCCCAGCAGGGCAGGGACAATCCAGCGGATGTATCACATCAGCTGAAAGGTTTACAAGGGAATAAAAAATTGATCTGTTGAGTGCACATCACTCACCCATGACAGCCTCCACCACATCTATGTGCTAAGCCAGTAGCGCCATCCCACTTGGTTAGTCATGTATTACAAACTTAGAAGCCAGGAATGATAAAAAAGAGGTCTGTATATAGACTATCTCTTCCCCTGTTGCCAATGCTGATACCATCCCTCCACTGTCTCCTTCAGACCTGCAGGTCGGCAGAAAACAAGAGGATAGAGATATTAGACCTCATTCGTCCAAGAATATTTACATTGTTTTCCTCACATGGCTGAACAATAATTCTCACGCTGTTCTAGACCGTCTTAGATTTTCAAAATATGCAATAATTTGTCAGGATCTCCTCAGGAAATCTGAGGTTTGGGGTAGTGGCCATCATACACAGAAACACTATACAAAGCAAAGAATGAAAAATGCAAATTTCACCACCTTCCATCCCTATGTGTAAAACTTAAGACCTCAAGTATGTAACTGCCAAGCTCCGCTTTTTCTACTATTTATTCACAGACAACCTTGTTTTTGTTGCCCAAATCATAGATTATATAGCAGCAAAAATACCTTTCCCCTCCAATAACTTCTTCCATGGGGGCTATAATTTACACGCAGGTGATTATAATTACTCAGCAGTTTCTCTTCTGTCCTCCTGTCAACTGACCATTGACTTCACTCAATTCTTGTTAACTTCAGCCAATCAAAGCACACAGGCACACCTACAGGTGGCCTGGAGCTGGAGAGACGAGTATGGGAGGACACTGGGAGAATCTGTGGCAGCATGGCCTTTGGTCATGCTCTCTAGGATCAGTGCAAGCCCACGCCCATCCAGCTTATGCCTGGACTGACTACTGTCTTCAACCCCTGGAAAGTACAGCACTCCTGAGATATTTCTGTGCCATTTTACTGCTGCTGTGACCCTTGACTGCTTCTTGATCCTTATATTGTGCTTGATGTTATAACAGAAAAGAAAAGGAACAGTGCGATCTTTTAAAGTCCTCCTCTTGCTTACTTGGAAAGGCACGAAGGGACAAGGTTTGATGAACCCCAGGATGACTCAGATCTGTCCAGGGGACGGTATTTGCAGATAAGCTCCATTAATGCCCTGAGGGAGGACCGAGACGAACACAGAGGCTTGAGTGCGGGCCAGGTAGAAAATTTGGAGAGCCTCACAAACTGGGTAATAAAGGTGAAAAAGGAGACAGCTGACTCTGTGACCTGCAAAAATTGGACAGCCAGGGGTTGAGAAATAAAAAAGCAGGTGGTTGAAGGCGTATTAGAACACTGGAATGTTGAGAGCTCCTTTGAAGACAACAGAGCAGCAGTGGCCTATATAAACTGGCATAGGCCCTGTTGCGCTCACCACTGCAATGTTCCAATCCACAGCCTCTGCCTATCTCTTTTACTGCCTCTCCAACTTTACGGAATGATCAAGAGAAAGCAGAAGGTAGAGGCTGTGCTGTAGTGCACACCCAAGCCTTCCCCTTTCCCTCCTCCCATAGCTCACAGAATCACTTGAGCCTTCGAAGGAGGGAGGGGGACTGCTGCTCAGCCCCTGGATCTCCCTGGCCTGGCTGAACGAGAAAAAGCAGTTCAGCCGAGCCATGGGAAAACCAGGGGCTGACTTCAGCCCCCTTTTTCACAACTTTTGCTGTGAATGTTCCACAGTTAACAGCTCTGGCCCTGTGCGAGGCTGTTAGCATTTGAGCAATCACAGCAACAGCTGAGAATCAAAGGCTTTGGAACCTCAGGGATTTCAGGCCCCTCGAGCTCTGACAGACCTTTGCTTTCATAATTAAAACATTCTGCCCTCAGTGGGCGGAATGCTCTAATAGCATTATAGCCCTCTGTGGCAGGCTACACTGGCCACTAAAGGCCTGTTACCTTGTTATAGGCCCTCGCATTTGGCTCAGGCCTTTAACCCAGGGGCGGGCCTTTGATAGCTGGAACAGCCCGCTATGGTGAGCTATAAGGCTATAGTATGGCTTGAGCAGTGGATTGAAAACCTGAACAATCTGAGAGGAGGGGCCCAACTTAGGATACTGGAGACCTCAGAAGCTTTGAACCATTGCTTCAAACTTTTTTGGAGCTCCATAATGAGGGGACTTGACAATTGGTTTACAAGGCTTACAGGCTACCTTCAAATTAAAACAGGGATGATCACAGCATAGGGGGAACTTTAATGCTCATTTTGATGCTCATGAATCTGTGAGACATGGTGTTACTGGTGGTGCTACGAAAAGGAAAGACATGTTAGAGGGTTGCCACATCCTGATGGTCCCAGAGTTGTGCCAAGCCACGCTTACCAGAAAGGAGGAACTGCTGGCGATTAAAACTGAACTACGTGTGAGAGGGGTAGGGGCATCTGTGGGTTTTCCAGTTGAACTCAATGTGCTACTCAGGGGTACAAGTAAGTCATTACACAGGTAGCGGTAGTCAAATTGTTCCATTAAGGACTGGTACAGAGAGATTGCTGGAGGGGGGGGGGCAACTAACATATACTAGTTTTCTTAACAGTGTTGTTTGTCACTCTGTGGTCCTTTTTCTTCCTCTACATGGCCCAGTGGCCGCTAGATAAGCCATCCTTTAATGCACCACTCGTAACCAATTATCCTGTCTAAAATGTTTTGTGTTTATTCACTGCTAGGTATATGATGTAAGTACAATGATAAACGATCTGTAGGTTTTTAGCTCAGTGTAGTACCATACATTTCCTAGTACTGTCTAAACTCAACTGTGGCACCCCTCTAATAATAGGTCTTCCAAAAAAACTTTCCCTGCAAAGAACTACCCTACATTTCACATCTAGGCTGGTGCCTGGCACTGGCAGATACGATGGTATCTCACCTCTTTTAAGCACTCTCGAATGCGTGCCCATTGAGGCCAGATTATTAAATTCCGTCTGCATCGTCCAAAAGTATCTTTACTCCGGCGTTTTCATCTGTCAAGCATAAAAAATCAGAAATCAGGCTCCCTCCTATCTGCCTTGAGAAAGAAAAGGACTCTAAAACAATCATTTGTTCTTTGGAAGCTGAAAGGTCAACTATTTGAGAATTACCTCCAGTTGTAAATAAATTCTACTTATGTGCAGGGATTGTACAACAGGATGATCTTCCTGCCGTTCTGCAATAGTGTGGTGTTGCATCCTGCATTGATAAATGAATAATCTTTGCCTAAAGTTCTCTATAGCCATGAGTGTTCCTATAACCCAAATCATTGAACTTCCTAGAACAGTCTGAGCATGCTTTAAACTATTCTCGATCCCAAGACTTGGTACTCTATGTATGTTCTGTAGAAATGTTTTGCCTCTTATATCTCATCACCTCATATAGGGCCAGTATGCACCTGCAATGTGTAAAGTGTATTCATTTAGCCTGATATTTCTTCGAGTTATTTCAATATTTTAGCCAGCAGAGCTCAGAAACAGAGAGCTGCATGCCTTGGTCAGTTTTTAAGATGTTCTGTCTCAAGATCAAGCTTTAATCTGAAGAAATATCAGGTTAAATTAATTCACTTTATGCGCCGCTGGCGCATAAAAACAGGCGACTGGCTCCATGCTGAGGCAGCACAGAGCATCATGATAGCCCCCCTTATATTTTACTGTTCATAATATTCCCTTTCTGTAACCTGATACTTGTGTAAATTTCTGGATTGCATATTGGGGGGTGTCCGCCCTATATAAGACCCCAAATTAAATAAATACATTGAAGGAAAACAGAAGTTGTCAGAGCGGGCTGCCATTTTCCATTAGCCACCCCATGCCACAGGGTGAGCATCGTGATAACCTTTCTTCTACTCTCCGCTCCTTCGGGTTCTGCTGACCATGTCCCTCACAGCTGCTCATGGACTACTACTTCCCTAATGTGGCCTTGGTCCGGTTGTTTCACAAGAGTCTCCCAGACCTGGCCAGCTGGTATGTATCTGGGTATTTAGGTGGTCATTATGAACATGGCGGATTGGCCCGCCATGCTGGCGTTGGCGGGTGAAACAGCCGGCCGGCATGGTGGGCCAACCCGCCACATAATGAACACGGAGAGGGCCGCCATCGGCAGCCCTCACTCACCGCCAGGCTTCCTCCGTCAGGCAGCCTGGCGGCGGGTGGAAACATCATCCAACAGGGCAGCTGTGCTACCCCTCGGATAATCTTTCCGAATTCTTCAGCCTTTCCCTGGTGGGTTTCCCCGCCAGCGAAAGGCTGGTGGAGGGGGTGCCCTAGGGACCCCGGTGCAGTGCCCCGTTGCGCAGATCGGGCAGTGATCTGCGCGACGGGTGCAGCTGCACCGACTCACAGAGGCATTGGCGGCGGCGTCAATGTCCCAGCCAGGCCTTCCTGTGGGCCAGTGGGCGGAAACAATGTTCCCGCCGGCCCACAGGAAGGTTCATTATTTGGCCGGAGGAGATCCAGGGACGCTGGCGGTCAGTGTTTTGACCGCCAGCATGAACAGGGGGTTGTTACCGCCGTGTTCATTGTGAGGGCTTTAGACCTATTACAAGTGCTCATAAGAAAAGGGTTTATCTTGCATGTGGGCAGAAACTACCACAAAATATTCTGCTACTTTTTAAAATCCTCCTAAAGAGAAATGTGTATGCTTATATCCCCCTTTTGTCTCAATCGACCATTGTTTTAGGCCTGCCAGCACATGGAAGAAGCAGGGCCATGGCTCAAGGATCTGCTGTGCATGACCTATAGCTGTGCAAAGTGTTTTCTGGGTGTGGCCTTATCCCATTCCCTGCACCCACTACCACTGTCCCCGGTTCTCATTTTAACTACCAAAATTGTCTGTCACCATGAAGTTATCGTGAACTATTTAAAGATGGCTCTTTGCTGTCACTTTGGAATGATATCACCGGCCTGTGATCTTGGTAGGACATGCAGATACATCTAATTAGTGTGCGACTCTGCAGTAGTATTTCAAAGAAGTAGACCACTTCCCAGAAATAATTCTGAGTAGTTGCCCAAATTTTAGAATAATCCACGGACCCTTCCAAGTCCCAGGGCTAGCGATCTCATCCATTTCAATATAGTAGATCAACCTTCACGGAATGAGTTGAGATTATTGAAAGACGGACAATAAATAGGTATTGTGGTTTGTGGGCTGTGCTCCATTATCCATGGAGAGCAGTACAAACAAAAGAATTTTTGTAAACAATTTGGCACTAAGGGCTAGATGCACAAAGACTTTTTGTGGTTACAAATGGTCTAATTTGCAGAATTACGCTGTTTGCAACTGCAAAAATGTTATTTTTCTTATGTACTAAACTAAATTGAAATTTGTTAACATGTTACCAAATCACAAATTAGGTTTGTGACCCAATACCAATTTTGTATTTGGAAGGGGTGTGTTTAGGGGGTCACTTTGAAATACAGAATGAGATTGATATGTATTAATGTTTAGCAACCGAATGTATTTTGCAAAACATTAATCTTTTACCACCTTCTGTGAGGAGGGGGTAAGCCATTAACAAACTGGAAAGGATCCCTTTTTGAATGTTGAAAAAAATATTTTTTTAAGTAGGTATTAGTCGCTTGGACCATTGCCTACTCTTAAAACATGAAACATACACTTACCATTTTTTTTAGGGTCCGGAGCGCAAAGCTCTTTCCCTGTTGTTATCTCTCTATGGGCTTGTAACCACGCCTATCACATTGGTTGGTTCGTGGGCTTGCCTTTTAAAATTCACCTGATTTGATTAGTGAAAGGCATGCATAGGCCATGCCTTTTCCGGTTTTTAGCCCTCCTCGAGCGCACCAGCCAAATACTGAAAACATACGAGGCTCCATGTTTTCCATATGTGTTCTGGACTACTTTTTCTCTTTATTTCGCAGGCAGCACGATCTTGCTGGTTCTCTTTATTTCGCAGGCAGCGCAATCTCGCTGGGCAGTAGTTGCGCTTTGAATGACATCGATCCTGTTACATAGATAATTGCACTTTTGCCGGTTACATGGATAATTGCACTTTTGCTGGTATTTTTCACTGCAAGCAAACTTCTGTTCCCTTTTGTGTGTTTGCTTCACAGCAGTCGGCTCGCTTATGTGAAACTGTTTATCATTTTCAGTTTATGTGGCAAGAAAATGAGTTTACAAAGCTAATAGCTCTAACTCGAGCAAACGCGAGGCCTATTGCATTGTAAAGGCTTGCTTCAAATGGACTGTGTTTTTCTTTAAGAAAAACAGGTTGCATTTTGAAACTAAACTGTTTCATTTAAAAGCAGTCACATCATCCCTGTGATGACTCTGATTCCTAGTAGGTTGCAATTTGCGACCTAATAAATTAATATTCATGAGGTAAGTTGAATTGCGTCCTATAAGGAAGTAATACGTTGCAAGCCAACATACAAGTATATAGCTTGGTTCGCAAATTACCACACTGGTCTAAAAAATAATGCGACCAGTTTTTTGTGACGAGTTCTTAGTACATCTGACCCTATATTCCTTTCACCCATTTTGTAGTGGAGTACAAAAATGTCTGTGGGACTTAAGAAGGGAAATGCTACCCCGAGTCACCCAAATAAAAAAGTTCCTTAAACAAGCTGTGTGAAATCTGAAAGATAGAAATAAAGGCAGCTGAACAGAGCATGAGTCTGTCAAATTTCATGCACAGTTCAACAACCACACTTAAGATACTAGCAATCCAAAAACGTAATTTCCCAAAGGTGCACCATCTAAACCATAACTACTGATTGCACTATTGCAGACGTGGGTATGGTTAGATTATAAAACGTATACATGATTAGCTTTTTGAAAGGTTTATGACTGTATGTTCAATTGGAAGAGGAAAGGCTTTAGGCATAGGTTTAGAAGAACAAATAGTGTATCTGGGTACCCGTTTTTACTGAGATGATTAAATGAAATATTGTACCCGTTTTGTAACTATGTTCTTCTTATTCACAAAATCATTTAAATAAATTCAAGTATGGTATTCTGTATTAGGATTACATAGTTAGAAATACCCTGTTTAACAAGCGGGCCCCCTTTTTGCTGTGTGCCTGCATCAGTAAATCAGCATCCGGATTACCAATACCGTTCTGAGATGTGAAATTACCCCACCACTCCAGGTTTTCCACAGTGAAGGGGGACCTACAAAGGAAACTAATATTTGTGCACCGATGTCTGTAGTAATATCAGATGTCTGGGCTGTTTTACGGGGACATGTTATACCAGGTTATACCCTTCAAATGAGTATTGGGAAGACCCCAAAGGTGAGCTAATGCATGCAACATTGTTTTCTGGAAAAAGCAGATCTGTAATGTACAAAGTGAATATAAAGACAGCCAGAATGAAATGTGGTGATAGAGTCTTAAGCATATTTAAAAAGTTCTATTTATCCCACAAATTAGGCAGATGGGAGTGCCTTGACCAACCTCTCCTTTTAGCCCCTCTTGTGTACTATTACAATGCACATTGCTGTTGTTGCACTTAACTGCCAACTCTGCCAAAATGTAAAATTAATAATATATATATATATATATATATATGAGTCTGGGGTAATGGGAACATGGCAGATGCAGATACAAGGAGTAGCTACACTGCATGCACATCCCGGCGGCAGCGACAATGCACAATATGATGACTGAAGGGCACGCTCTGTCCATAGTACATGCCATCAACAAAGAAAAAGCTGGCAGGTAGAGACAAATTAAATCCTAAGTTGTAAGAACAGACCTGTATTCTGTTGCTCTTTAGTTTATTTCTTACTCAATTTTAATTTAAACCAATTTATCAAATAGCAAAAAAGGATCTAGGATGATATCAAATTTATATACAATACAATAATCACTATACACAAAATATAGACAAAATGTTGCTTCACAAAACACACACAATGGGCCTAATCACAAATACAACAATACAAAACTTTAGAGACAAATAGTATTAAGAAAAATATTAGGAAACAATGCCCTATATATTTGAATGGTGGTCACTGTTATAACTCCACATGTGATCCACTTCTAAATGCTAAGGAACTGGGCTTTTACGTGCACTCACTTATCAAAGTATTGTGCATTTCTTTCACACAAGTATGATATAGTGCATCTTAAGACATTACAGTATATTCCATTGTTTGGCAAGCCCAATGCACTTGCAATACAAAAAGTCTTTTAGAAGTGGATCACATGTGGAGTTATAACAGTGACCACCATTCAAATATATAGGGCATTGTTTCCTAATATTTTTCTTAATACTATTTGTCTCTAAAGTTTTGTATTGTTGTATTTGTGATTTGTGATATAAATTTGATATCATCCTAGATCCTTTTTTGCTATTTGATAAATTGGTTTAAATTAAAATTGAGTAAGAAATAAACTCAAAAGCAACAGAATACAGGTCTGTTCTTACAACTTAGGATTTAATTTGTCTCTACCTGCCAGCTTTTTCTTTGTTGATGATATATTTACCCTCGGCAAGGTAGAGTTATAGGGTTCCCCTGTTGTTGCATAGTACATGCTACAGCAGCATGTGTTGGGGTAATTGTACTGGGCAAAGGATATGACCAGGCTCTCCTGTTTTAGGTTCAAACCTATAATAACTCAAAACATCTCACCAAAAGGGAAACAACCCCCAGAGGTGTAAGCACATCAACACTAATAAATACCAGCACATAATGCAATGTGAAGTCAGTTAGGTCTGGATTGACTTAAAGTTAGAGATTTGATATGTGAAATCAATAAAAAAATAAACACTGAAAACAGGGTAGCTTAGACATTACCAAAGACTCGAGTCAATGCCAGAGAAGCTGTGCACACTAACGGCACTTGTCAATGGGTTTCATAAATGACAAAAATAATTTAAAATCTTGCAAATTCCCTGAGAAATCTTATGTTGAAAGAATCTTATGGCTATATTTGAAAGCTGACAAACGACTGACGTTTACCAGTTATGGTTACCTTCACACAGATAATGCCATCTAAAGCAAAGCTCATGATTGCATTGATAGCATCAAAGATTACATCCTTAACAAATGAATTGATTACCTCTTCAAAAACATCATGGCCAACGAGATTCAGCACAGAGACCTGCGGGCAAGCCTAAAACATAGCCTGTACAGTGTTTAGTAGTGTGTACTTGAACATCACTGTGCCCTATGGCCACCACAGAGCAGCAACATGCCACTCTGGTACAGTGTACAGATCCCCACCCGTAAGCTTAAGACTCAATCCACCCTTGTGGATCCCCAGGTAGTTGCCGTGTTACACTGGAGTACAACCATCTTGCATAGCCCAAACTATGCTGTTTTCCAGTGGTACAATCCATAGCTGGGGTCCATTTGAGGATCAGTGGGACTCACTTTGATTTCTCACAAAACCTCTCTTCTAGAGGTGAGCATTTGACCACAATTTCTGCTTCTCTTGGGGATGGGCAGGCAAGGATTTCCTGATTTGCTTGTGCACGCAGTCATACAAACCAAGAACTGCAACTGTGATCCCATTTGAACGATTGGGTTCCCAAACCACACCCCTACATTTGTTATTACAAATTACAGAAATTGTTTTAAATCCCTTCTAACTTACTAAACAGCGCTGCCTGCATGGCAAATGGAGCAGATTTCTGTTTGCACAACAGCACTGCTTGGTGAGGTGTAGCCATCAACAATGCAGGCAGTTTAGTGGCACTGAGGTCCATGATCCTGACCGGACCTCTGCTCCTCAGTTATGGCTGTCTTTTACTTACCCAATTGGGGGCAAAGGGTCATATTCTTTGCTTGCATCAGGGTGCGAGGCACCATTGCCATGCCTCCTTGTACTCTGACTCCTTTCACCTGATTTATGTCCCTAAATGTAGGGGTTGCTAGACTTAGGCAACAGCAGAGATTTGTTTAAGTGCTGGAGTTCCTTCACAAAGGCACCAGATTGAGCCAAACAACATGAGTGATGAGTATTTTGCAGCTGGCATTATCATCACTGCAATGTGTAAATGGGGAAGATCAGACGTGCAACGTTTCTTTCTTCCCGCCTTCCGACTCAGCAGGCAACCTGAGGGATGGCGCCTGCACGTCACAGGGGCTACTGTGTGCTTCAATGCACAGAAACATGTTTGAAGCCTCTGTTTTATGTGCACGAGTAATCAAGGGGGTTCGCGGAAAATGGTTTGATGAAGGTCAGGCTCATCTGCAGAGCACAGAAAAACACTTGCCATGAAAGCAACAGAAGAACCCCCGAGAAAATACTTATAAAACAAACATGAAAGAGCTTACAAAAACAGACAGAACTGATACTGTGCAGGGATCCCACACCTTCATCTTACATTCCTTTACAGAATGTCCCCAGGGGTTCGAATTTCGAAATGTTGTTTATAAAAGAACAAGGTTCCTGAACTATGTATCATAGGCAGAAATTGCTAAAATCATTTTGTACTCTGATTTTACTTTAATTAGGGTATTTATTTTTAAGAATTAGCAGTGTCTATGTATTTGACTGTTGTTATGTATGGCCCCCATCATTTCTTTTAGTTTCTGAAAGTCATAACTCCTTGCTATGACATCAAAACACTTAATAACAAAACTGGTAATCAACTGTTGTGATGTCATAAAGGCCTTCCAGGCCAGGTGACAGACATCTATGAGAGCCTGTCAGTGCAGGTCTGCTCCTTTCCTTTGACTGAAAGCAGAAGGCACAGCTGCAGGAGAGGGAAAGAAGGCAGAAAATGTAGTGGATTTTGGTTAAGGATAGCAGGTAAGATATTTATTTTTCACATTAGTGTTGCGGAGGAGAGGGCATGTTATGTATAGCTCTTCCATTATCCTCTGCCCATGCACAATAGTTGAAGGTAGGGCCAAATTATTTTGGGGTCCATACATAACATAACATTACTGATGGGTAAAAAGAGAATTATGGGGATGTTTTTCACCTTGAGGGGCTGAGTGACATTATAAAAACTCAAAGTTTGCGCTTGTTGTCAATTTGACTTACAACCCTTGGGTGAAAAACATCCCTATAACCCATTGTTACTCATCTATAATTCTATATATTGTCAATACTTCTGCAAAGTACAGTTATTATAAAAACATAAAGACACAAATGCATTAACTCATACACTTAATGCCATCTTTGGGAGTGTTACCTAAACAAGGACCTTTTTTTAAACTGAGTCGTGTGGGAAAATCTTTCTAAAATTTTAGATCAATTAAATCGGTAATCGTGCCAGTGTTGTTAATGCTTTAGAAGGTAATAAAATGATAACCAAACCCTCTTAAATATGTCGGCCTGTTTCAAAACACCTTCTCTTCCACAACAGGTCTTCATTTTTTAATTGCAACTTGCTTGTATTTTATGAAGATAAAGAACATCTTAAAAACAACCTGTGTTCTCATTTAGAGCTATTAAGGTGGATTACTTCTGAATGTACAACTATCAGAGCACAATCTCTAGCTCTGTTTTGGGGGAGTATTTCTTAACTTGAGATGCTTACGGTCAACCTTTGGTTAACCTGAGCCCCACATTTCGACCACACTCATTCTTCTAAGGACATTACAAGTGTCCTGGAAAATATCCCCCCTCAGGGTTATCTGTAACTCTGTGGGTGGGGAAAATACAGGCCATTGTAAGTTGGACCCGGAGAATCCCCTTAAAAATTACGATTTAGTGGAGGAACCAGTGATTTCGGGTACTAGTCCAGGTACCAGTTTTTCCCCCCAAGATTTTCACATGGCGATTACAGCTGCTTTCTATAAATGAACAAATCCCTGGTAATACTGCAGACGTCATAATTGAAATGGGGCAGTAACATCTTTTAGCTGTCCCATCAGAATTAAGAGCTCACTCATAATGAAGGCCTAAGTCCCATTCCCAACCCTCCGCTGCATGCAAATCGTAGGGCTTTTCATAAAATAGATTAAGAAAACTGTGTTTTTTTTTTTAGTTTAGTCTTGTTTGAGAAATAAATCTTCTTGAGTAGGGTTTGACTGGCTCATGTGCTTGCTTACTCTGTGCAATAAGACTTTGGCATCAAAACAGTTTCTTGCGTTACCTTTAGCACCCAGTACAGCCATAGTTATCTGCCCTAGTCTTGGGCAGCATAAAACTGCCCTCTGACATTTACAGGGGTCCTACCAGAGTGCCCCCGTTAGACTGCCTGGCCCGCTTTTAGGTTCCTGGGACCTGATTACATAAAGTTAGCTAGTAGCAGACGTTGTTGTGCAGTTTAGTGCGTGTGGCAGTGCTTAATTTGTGCTTGTTGTTTCCGGTGCTGAGCACCGGCACTTATTTTTTAGGGCCGGCGCTTAGTCTGCTTCCTCAAGGATTTACTGCAAGCAAAAGACACGTTTGGGAAAGGCCGAGTAAGAGAAATACGAAAAAGCGTCACAATGAGAGAAAGCAGAAAGCTTCAGGTGTGAGCTTAAGGGGCAGGGGGTGGCTTTAAATGGATTGAAGAGGTCAGAGATGGCATCGGGATTACGCTGCCTCAGTATTCCGTGTTCGCAGATTTAATGGCACCATTTTATTTACAAATTAAGCACTGGCGTATGGGATTCAATCCCTTGTTTGTCATACAATACGAATGGCACATACTTTGCACTGACGATAAAGTAAAACTAAATGAAGATTAAAATACGTGGAAAACTCCATAAAAGACTGTGGTGCTGGAAGTTCTTTTGCAGAGTGGGCTCTGGACGGAGTCGAAGAGCTAGAAGTGAATTGGGCATGTGCTGGGGGTGTGTAGCAATATCATGTTCCAGGCTGGGCTCTGTCTCACTAGTCTTATTTCTATTTCAGCAACCCAAATTATAAAAGGGATTGTGAGAGGCAGTTTGGCACATCAGCCAATTTGACTTAATGTGAAAAGAAAAAAAAGACGAGAAAACAAAACAAAATAAAAACAGGTATTAGGGAGAGAAACAGAGCTGAAAGGTAGATGTGGTGCCTATTCCTACATCCGGCAGTAAAAAAACATAGATAACAGGTTTGTTGTCATACAAGTTTGACATTAAATATTTAATCGGAAATAGTCTAAGAATTTTTCAACAATGTATTCTGCAAATTCAGCAATTTTAATCCGAATAATCTTCTTGACCTCTTCAGTTAGAATTGATGAACTCTTTGAATATCTACATATTAAAAGGGCTACAAAGACTAACTTTCATATTATTTTTCTGTTGAGCCCGCTCAGATTAAAAAACGCTGCTGGCTTTCTAGTAGATATCTTTCGATTTAAAGGTGGTAAAAATCAGGTGTATGGACAATTTGAATTCTGAGTTTCTATGTTTCAGAGCCCAAACTACCCAATGCATTTACGATAAGAAGTACTGAGTGTTTTTTCATTCTATTTAAAAAATAACTCTGCCTAAAGTAAATGGAAAAATCAATCTGGAAATTTGTTTCCATGAAGTACACTTCCTGTTGAACACAGAAAAGAGTGTGGAGGCAAACTCTTCAAACTGTCATCACCGTGTCAATACATGCTTATTAATAAGGTAGGTGTGACATTCTCAATGAGGTGTCATCAGTCCACGGGAATGTAGCTCTCTGGTTGTTGGTGGAAAACCTTCTAAGTACTTGTCATGTCTAAACATTTAATCAGTCATTTTTCTTGTGACATTTAAACACCGTCTTACTTAAACAACTGTGTCATTTTAGAGGCTCAGCAGGGAGCATGCGTGTGTACACACACTTTACACAGCTCTCAAATGTATAGCCCAGCCTACTAAATTATAAGCTGTTGCTTAGGTGAATTAATATATATATGTGTATGGCTGAATTAATATAGGTACATTAAAAGTGTGCATTCAAGATGCTAATGAATGTATTTTCATAACTCATTACTGATGTTTGGAGAAAGATTGCTGTCTTTGTAAAATATATTTAAAGCCAATATTTGAGTGATAAATCACGTGGTGTTGGGGAGACTTTTTACTCATGTTATTACCTTGGTAGCAGGAACTACATCTATGGCTGTTTTGTGTTACATATGTAGAATCCCTCTAAGCTGGTAAAGCCCCTTTTTAGGTCGAGTGTACGCATTCAACCTATTTCATTTGTTAGTTGCAGTGTCCTTTAAAAATTCTTACCTCGCTAGTGGTCAGTTCTGCCTTATTCTCCCTCCTTTTTCTGTTTCAGAGCAGTGGCCAACTACTGTAATATTCCACTTTGGTTTTTTTAAATGTTGCTGTGACAGACTTTTTTGTTATTTCTTTGTTGCTTGCTGCCTTTTCACTCTGGGTGTTTTAGGCTCGTAGCTGCCTGTGTTATTGCACGTTTCCGTTCCTCCCACCTCCTCCCATGACACTGACATTTGTTTTGGCTTTATGCCAGTGTTGTCCTTGTTTACCTCTGGCTCCTAAAATAAGCTTATTTTACAAAAGAAACACCTGGTCATTTAGCTCACTGCCCAGGAAAGCCACAATATGCCCTTTCTGGTAGAATGTCGTTAAACCTAGAAGCAATGATGTGAAACTTGCTTTGCCTCACAGTCTATCTCTCCAGGGCCCCTTCCTGACAGCACTCAGGACATCACTCACAGGGCATTGCTTAGCTCTTTTATTGGGGCCATAAAGCTTCTCAGGCTGCTCTGCTATTGATAACTTCATTAGAGCTTTGTTGAAATGCAGGGCAAGAACTATTGCAAGACTTTTCATTCTGTTAAAATAAAAAGAAAATCATTTTCCAGCCTTATTTTCCAATCTCTGTTCAGACGTTTCTGATATTAGTAGCCGCCAGTGACCATTAAAATTGCTTCTGAGATAAGCCTGACTGCTCGTGCCAAGCTACCAAGGGGGTGAGCAGGGGTTATCTGAGCGGGTATCTCCCTTATCATAACTAGAGTCAGGGTCCCTACTTGGACAGGGTGCAAACCGCCTGCCAACTAGAGACCCCATTTCTAACAACGTCTTTTTTTACATACTGTCTTACATTTGGGAGGAAACAATGTAGAGAAAGACAAGGGGCAATAACACTTGTTCTCCTATTCTGTGTTCCCCCAAGTCTCCAGATAAAAATGGTACCTAACTTGCGTAAGTAGGCCTAACGCCCGAGACAGGAAACGCAACATAGACACATCACGTTTTTACATTGAAAACTGACGTGTTTTTTAGAAAGTGCTGTGGATTTTGATCTCTAGTTCAGCCGGCACCTAGGAAAACCTACCAAACCTGTGCATTTTGTAATACTAGACACCTAGGGGAATCCAGGATGGGGTGACTTGTGGGGCTCTCACCAGGTTCTGTTACCCAGAATCCTTTGCAAACCTCAAAATGTGGTCAAAAAAACACTTTTGCTTCACATTTTGGTGACAGAAAGTTATGGAATCTGAGAGGAGCCACAAATTTCCTTCCACCCAAGGTTCCCCCAAGTCTCCCGATAAAATTGGTACTGCACTTGTGTGGTAGGCCTAGTGCCCGCGAAAGGAAATGCCCCAAAACACTATCTGGACACATCAAAATTATCAAATACAAAACTACCTGTTTTTGCGCGGGCAATGATCCTTAGCAAAACTGAAACTAAAAGTATCCAAACTATAGGAATAAATGTACCAAAATGCTAGCAAGAAAAGAGAGGCTGTTTACTAACAACCTGTGTTACCTTGAAACAATAGCAAGGACACTACTACAACAAGCATTTGCAAGGCAATAGGTCATTGCTTGAGTTAGAGCTACTGGCATTGTAAATGCATAACTAACTTCTTTTGCCACATAAATTGGTCAACACTGTTGCATAATTTGGTCCTCTCTGCCACGTAATTCCAATGGTCTTGCACATAACTAAAGCACTTCCATTTACCTTCTTTCTGTACTTGGTTAGGCATCCACTCCTTTTTTAGGACTTGTCTCCTAATCAGGGTAGAGAGTTGTCCTATATTATACTCTGTGCACTTCTGAAGGAAATATTTGGGGATACCAAAATAAAAACACCTATGCAGTGCATAGTTTGCATGGGTATGTATCTGAAACCGCACCTTTGTACATTTTGGGGTTGTGGGTAGTTTCAAAGTGAGATTCTAAAGATATGTAGTACTCTATGGAATCTGATATCTAGTTAGTTTTTGTCAGGGTAAACAACTCAAAATGATCAACAGCAGCTGGATCACTCTCTAGATTGGAAAACTTCTCTGAAGTTCAGTCTCTCCAGAAATCACATTTTTAAAGGTTTCTGCCCAGATAAAAGTCCAAGAACTGGAAAAAATATGTTTATATTATCTAGATGGGGATTCATTAGCTAAGTCCCTACACGTCATCTGCAGTGAGCAATAGCTTATTAAATGTGTCATGAAGAAGAAAGAGTTTTATTGGCTACACTCTGTTGCCATTTTGTAGGCTGGTGGTTGTTTCATTTGATGCTGAAGTTATGTTTGCAGCTTTGCATCGAGGCCGGATGGTAACCCTCTGAAATTCCAATGAGTTGTCAATTCTCTGCTCAAATGTTCACTGGCAGTGTTTAAGCGGGTCTTCTACAAACGCACACTGCCTTGTGTGGAGACGGCGACACCTTTTATTGTCTTGTTTAAGCATAACACAAAGAAGGGAAGGGGATGTGGCCTTACAGCCAGAACTACTGACCTTGGCGCTGGGGAGCCAGGCTCGAATCCCGGCATTAGCTCAACATCCTGTGATTCGGGACAAATCACTTAATCTCCCTGTGCCTACCAAAAAATGAATATGTCCTTGTGTAATGTACCTGGTGCTCAGATAACGCTCTGATACCTTCAGGTCGAGTTTATGCTATGTAAAACCACCAAAAAAAAGTGATAGCACACAAGCTCCTAACCACGGAGATGCTTTGAGCTGTAACCAGAATCAAACATAAACACCTATTGCCCGCAACTCATATTTCTGCAGACAGCACAGAGCATTAAGCATTATAGACAGCACTTTCAGTAGCAATTCATTAGGTAAAAAATTTAATAAATACTATATTTGTTATGCGCATTATTAAATAACCATTGTAGTTTATATATTTTTCAGTGGTTTGTGGTTTTACTAAAGGTGTTACAATGTTGTACCCAAATTAAATTTTACTGTGATACATGTACCTGTTTTATCCTTTGCAAACGTTTATCGAGCAATTTGTTTGGTTCTTTTAAAAAAAAGAAGAATATGTTTCTGCAAAAACACCCAGGGACCATAATCAAAGTATCATTTTGTTGCGCAACTGTACTGTTTCCATAATTGTTTGTTTGCAACATGACTAGTGAGAGAGGTGCTCCGATATTAAGCAACAATTGTAGCACCTTTAATTCACAGAGCTCAAATGGCAAACAAAAACAATCGCTATAATAAAAACCACGTATTGGTAGTAAGTGTGTCAGAACCGTACCCTTCCTGAAAAACAAGTCTGTGATCTCAAAGCAGCATGGCCGCCACGTAGCGAGAAGGAGAGACAAAAGAAACTATGTGATGTCACCTGTAATTCACAGCGCTCAAATGCCAAAAAAAAAGCAAGCTCTATGACAAAAGCTATGTATTAGTAGTAAATGTTTCAGAACCCATCCCCTTCCCAAAAAACAAGTTCATACTGTATGAAACTTCAAAGCGGCATGGTAAGCACGGAGCGTGAAGGAGAGACAAAAGAAACACTGTGGCGTAACTGGCAGTCATGAAAAACGATCCAATATCACTGATCGAGTATGTGCTGTATGAAGTTTCAAAGCGCCATGGCCGCCCTGAGCATGAGCGCGAAGGAGAGAGACACTAGAAAAAAAGTAGTTCGCCCTCCCGCAACTACTGTATATTGGCAATGGTGCAATAATCCACGTAACAAGGTAATTCTGCAAGGTGGTAACAAATCCGCCCGAAGGCGGGACAAATGTAAAGCATTTACCAATGACATCAAGGGATTTTTGAAAGGGAAGCTCACAATCGAGTGAAGGTGATGGGCGTGGGATGGATATGGTTAAACGCACACAGAATACTCACAAAGGGTCAAAAAGTGCTTGCACGCTCAACCAAAAAAGTACCAGAAAATAAATCAGACTAAAACCAGACACAATCAAATTTAACAACAAAAACATAAGCAATTCTATAAATAATAAGTGATTTAAAAAAATCCTCCTGAATAAGATATATAGAAAGGGATGATTTGAGAATATAAAAAAGACAAAAACCATTAGTGAATAACACTTTCTCCAAATAAAACAACATTCAACAAAAATAAAACACACATAGGTAGAAAACAGCACATAATAAAACACAATAACATCACACATAATTCCAAAAAAATCAAAATATAAGAAAACACAATACAATTAAAAATTCTGTCCACAAATAGTTAAAAAAATTAAACACAATTTTGTAACTGAGGTCTTCCACAGACAATACAACACCCATAACAAAATATAATCCATCAAGCATTCATAAAATATGTAGCCTAGAAATGCAAACTGCAAAACAAAAAACTTAAATATGGCCAACCAAAATCCAGGTAAATCAACAAAAACCCTAAAAATATAAAAGAGTTAAAAAAGACTCAATGAAAGCTGCAAAAAAAAAAATGAAATAAAACATGCATTTTGTTAAAAAAAAAAAAAAATCCTTTGCAAAAAATGAAAAACATCCACCATCCAAAAGACAGAATCTCGATTTCAAATAATAAAAACTATAAAAGGAAACAGAGAAAAACCCACACGCAGAACAAAAGCAATAGAATAAAATCAAAATATATAAAATTGTTAAAATATAACATTCTTTCTAACCTTAAAAATACATATACAACAAAACAAATTAGGCTTAGCTCATGCACCTAGCACAACTATGGCGAAAACCTGCAGTTAGTACAGCCTAAAACACATAAATATGGAAATACTTCCCTAACTAATAATATACCACCAACCCCAAATATATTAACTATAGGTAATAGATTAAAATTAAACTTATCTCTTCTGGAACACAGCAACACAGAACTGATAATCTGCTGAGCCACTGATATCCAAAAAATGCTGAACATAGACTACAAAATAAAGCAAGTTGTGAAAAATAATAGCAGGATAATGGTAATAAAAAAAGGAAAACTTACTACATAAACCAATGCAATAAATAAATGCAAATAATGTATTTCTTTTTTTAGGAAGATGTACAAAATATGTGAGTATGTAAATATATGTAAAACACTTTTTTTAAAGCTATTAAAAATATAAATATGTATTAAAACACTGTCGAAATAAATAAATAAAATTACAGTATTTTTACTATATAAAATAATTGAAAAAATAAAATGTGAATTGAAAAATACCAAAAATGTCTATGAAAAACTTTAAAAACTGTGTATACTAATCAATATATAGTTTTATGAATCAAAATTAGAAAAATGTGTATTTGAAAATAAAACGTATGAATGCAAATGAAGGTTATTAAAATACAGTAAAAAGTGTAAGCAAACTTTACATTATTGCCCAAAAAAATTAAAACTGTATTAACTCCAAATTAACCTACTAAAGAAAACACAACACTATTATGTGACTTACATTAAAAATCCCCACTCCAAACTTAAAAACACTGGCGAAAGCTTTGGACTTTGGGCTTGGCAAGAGGGTCAGCTTTGATATCCACTCTTAAAACCTAATCACATGGAGAACGTGTTAGACTTTGAAAGAGTTACATTTACTTTTTCTTCTTCAAACTTAACTACATTAGCATAAGTATTGGACATTGGAAGGGCTAGATTTACCATCCCCACTCCAAACTGAACCACATTGGGGAACATGTTGGACTTTGGAGCAAATTTAATGATTTAATGTTTCCACTCCATACAAAATCATGTTAGGAAAAGTGTTGGTCTTTTGGGAATCAGATTTACTTTTTTCACTCCAAATGTCACCACACTGTGAAAAAGTATTGGGCTTTTATGGCGGTAGAATTACTATTCCTACTCCACACTAAACCACATTAGGGAAAGTGTTGAACTTTGCAGGGAAGGGGTCAGATTTATTATTATGCCTCCAAATTTAACCCCACTTGGTTTATTGGCCTTTCTGGTGATCATGTTTACTAATCCCACTCCAAACTGAATCACAGAAGGGAAAGTGTTAAGACTTTGCAGGGTCAGATTTAACATTTCCACTTCAAACCTAAACACATTGAGGAAAGTGTTTTACTTAAACGGGTTACAAATACCATTCTCACACCAAAACTAATCACATGGAGCAAAGTGTTTAATTTTGGAGAGGGTGGGGAAGGTATATTTAAGATTCACATTCCAATCTTAACCACTGTCAATAAAAACATACATTATTAAAATTAAAAATAAAGAATAGTTACACTAAAATTAACCCAATTTCTTACAATTATCAGCAACATAAATGTTTACATTTAAAAATACAGTACATAAAATAAAGCATAAAAATATATTAAAATAACAATAGCATAAATTACTAAAAAACATTACAAATGTAAACATCAAAAATAAAAAAATACAAATTATATTTAAAAAATAAAACATATTCTAAACCATGATTCCAAAAAGGAAAATCCAAATCAAAGCTCAATTTTAAAACAAAATTCGACACTTTATTTAAAAAAATGCGATAATTCATTAAAATAAATATTATAACAATACAAACTATAAAATATATTAAACAATAAAAAAAGAAAAGAAAAAAGTATATCTACTTAATGTTATTATAAAAAGAAAACCGAATTAACCCGTTTAGTAGCCGACACCAGGGAGGGGGGTTAAAAAATCCTCCAGTGCAATGCACCGGAGGCTTTTTTTTTCATGCCGGGAGACGCGGAAGAACTTCCGCGTCTCCTCCTGCCCCCCCACCTGTAACTCCCCCAACCCCTCAGTGACGTCAGCGGGCCGCGAGGCACGCTGACATCACATTTTTCCCCACCTGAGCAGCGGAGGAGCAGGTAAGCATCCTCTCCTTATTCCGGTGGGGAAAAAAGGCCAAAATGGCCTCCCCAGATGCCAGGGAGGCATCGATGGAAAGGGGGGTGCCTTCCTGGCACCGTTTCCAGCATGACTGCGATCCATGGCCAGGAAACACCTCTAGGCATCAGGGATCTTGTTTAGGGGGGTCGGCCCCGTGTAAATGAGCCACCCCCCATGGGGGCATAATTAAAAAAAAAACAAATAGGTTGGGGTTCTTTTTAGGGGCGATCGCACCCCCCAGATAAAAAAAATGTATTTTTTTTTTAAAAGAAAGAAAATAAAGTGGCAGGGTCGGCCCTTCGGACGACCCCTGGGGCTATAAATCATTATAGTTTTCCCTAGGGAGGTGATTGGGCCCCCCCAGAGAATATTTTTGAAAAAAATAGAAAATGTTGGGGTCAGCCCTTAGGCTGATCCCCTACAGGGCCATTTGTTTTTATAGATGTGATTTGTTTTATACATGTGTGCTTTGCCAAGGGAAAGCATACATGTATGAAAAAAAAAGTGAGGTAGAGAGTCAGTCTCTCATATATTTATATATATAGACAAATCTATATTGATATGTGTGTGTATATATAAAAAAAAAATTCATGTGTTGTTTTCCGAGAGCAACAATTGGCCCCCCAGGGAAAACACACATATATTAAAGTGATATTTATATATACATACTATATACATACATATATATATATATATATATATATATATATATATATATAGAGAGAGAGAGAGAGATCTGTCTTTTGTCTAATGGCAGTTTTGATGCCATAAAGTAGCGCAGATGGTTTATTGTCCTGCTGCAAAGGATATACATTTATATGTATTTAACTGAGTGGATTAGTAAAAGCAAGCGTTACCTGTGCTTTAAAACAAATGAAATGTATGTGCGAGGGGACTATGGAGATATGAGAGGCACTTTTGCTGGGTGGTACTGAGGGAATTAGAAGAGGAGGTCATGGGAGGCAGTGCACCAAAAATGACTGCTGCACTGGGTGCCACCAGCGCTAAAGGCTGTGATGATGGGCCTGTGGTAAGCTGAAGTAATACTGTCTTTTTTTGTTTTTTTCAGTGTCTTCAGAGAATCTGCTGAAGCAGAGAAGCGAAGGTAAGGTGACGACATTTCCTATGGACACATCACACACACTCACGAGCAATTTTGTGACTCTATCTGCCTTCTACGTAGGCTAGTACTTTAGAGGGACAGTTTAGCCAGTAGCAGAGATGGCGTCTCATTGGATGACTGCTGTTCAAGCCCCAACTCAGGTTATAGAGGCCAGCTCTGATGAAGGATCAGAGACTGAGACAGCAGATACTGAGACAGCATCTGAGGGAGAGGACAATGGGGCAGAATCTGGGAGTGATTTTTCAGTTGGCGGAGTCCCATCCGACGACACCTCTTTCAGTGATTCTGAAAGAGATGATCACGACCACCGTGCTGTCCCTTCGCAAGCACAGTCTGGGCAGCGGGACATCGGGTTAGCCGAACCCAGAGAGCAGGTGCATGCGACCACAAGCACAGAGAGAGTGCTCTCTTGGCAGCCTCCTTGTTTAGTTCAGCCCCACATTCCACCTTTTACTGGTGACGCTGGACGTAAAGTCGATACAGCTAACTTTTTGCTAGTCGACTACGTCCATCTATTTTTGAATGTTGACTTCCTTCAGGAAATTGTGCAGCAAACAAATTTGCATGCAGACCAATTTCTGAAGGAGCGTGGAGGCACTCTAGGGCCCCGTTCTAGGGCACGCCAGTGGACTCCCACTTCGCTGGCGGAGTTTAAGATAATTTTGGGAGTTACGCTCAAAATGGGGTTAGTGCAGAAACCCACCTTGCAGTCCTACTGGACAACTTGCACAGTTTGGGTAACCCCCATCTTCGTACCATACATGAGCAGAGATAGTTTTTTGCTACTGCAGCGCATGCTGCATTTCAATGATAATTCTGCTGCATTGCCCTGGGACCATCCAGACCATGACAGGTTGTTCAAAATTCAGCCTGCCGTGGAACATTTGTCTGCCATGTTTCTAGAGATCTATACTCCTGGAAAGAATATAGCAGTCGATGAGTCCTTGATCCTGTACAAGGGACGGCTGCTTTTCAGACAGTACATTGCGAGCAAAAAAGCTGACTATGGCATAAAGCTGTACATGCTGTGTGAGAGCTCTTCTGGCTATGTGTACAGCTTGAGAGTGTATACAGGGAAGGACTCTACCCTAAACCCAGTAGGTTGCCCTCACGCGTTAGGGGTCATAGGTAAGATCATATGGGAACTTGTCCAGCCACTTTTTCACAAAATTTATAACCTTTATGTGGCCAATTTCTATATAGGAGTAGAGAGCTGTTCAGTGAGCTCTACAAAGCTGGCACTGTGGCCTGCGGTACAGTTCGGTGTAACCGCAAAGGATTCCCGCAGGAGCTTGTTTGCAAGAAGCTCTAGAAGTTCCAGAGTACTGCATTGCGTTCCAACGAACTGCTCGCAGTCAAGTTCTTGGATAGGCGTGATGTATACATGCTCACTACAATTCATAATGAGAGCATTTCCCCCATCAAGGTTTGGGGTCAGATAGCCGAAGTCCACAAGCCCATCTGTTTACTTGATTACAATAAGTACATGGGCAGAGTGGACAAGAACGACCAGTTTCTTCAACCATACAATGCGTGTCGTAAAACTCACACTTGGTACAAGAAACTGTTTACCCACCTGATCCAGATGGCAACATACAATGCGTACGTTGTTTACCGTCAGACAACCACAGGTAGACTCATGACTTTCCTTGATTTCCAGTTGTCTGTAATTGAAACCTCACTGCTGTTACAGAAGCAGCAGCAGCCTCCACCTCATATGTTCTGGAGGATGCGGCAAGGCTGCAGGAGCGACACTTTGCTGATCGCATTACTAAAACACCCAAAAAGGACCATCCATGTCGTCGCTGTAAAGTGTGCTCGAAGCATGGAAAGCAGCAGGAGAGTCGGTATTACTGTCCCTAGTGCCCATCACAACCAGGCCTTTGTGTCCCTACTTGCTTTACGTTGTATCCTACTAAAGCAAAGTTCTGGGAAATCGACTGAGGTGGAGCTGCTGTTGGGTAATCCTTTTAGTGGCAGTGCATGGATACCGAACATCCATGGGCCACTGCTTCTTTAGGCAAGGAGCCATAGAATTTTACTTCATCTACTTCAGGAAATCATGGACTTTTTTATGGCCTGCTTGAGACCTAAATCCACATTCAGAACATGCTAAGTGTTCTGTTCAATTAACGTGCATTATAGTCCCCATACTGCATTTACTAGTGGATAATGCCACATTGTCACGGAGTACCCTGTGTGGCAGAATGTTAAAAGCATGACTGAAATTTGAAGTGCTTGTTAGGTAACTTATGTATACTACACAAGGACCACCATGATTGCCAAAGAGAACAAGAGTAAGTGTAATAAGTGTATAAGTCAAACAAATGTCCTATCGGACATATTCACCAACATTTCTACTTGTTTGAAATTGTGCAAACTCAATTTGTAGCTTCCCTTTCAAAGCAAAAGTAGAAGTGTTGGTGAATGAGTCCTACAAGATATTTGTTTGACTTCTTACTTTAGAGAGCTTAGGATTTATTCACCAGCATGTCTGCCTTAGTTTCAACGATAGATATGCTCGCTCATTTTGAGGAATAGGCCTCCCAAGGCATACTTGGACACCCCCAACTTGCATCCACAAACTAGTATAGGTTTACTTGGCAAGTATACAGGACTGTGATGAGAACAGAGACAAGAATGGGTAAGGAAAGCTTATGGTAGGTGTGCCTTCACAGATATATTGCACAGATAGAAGGCAGATAGTAAAGGTAGTACAGATGTACATCATCTACACCTATGTATTCAAACCCATTGGTGCCATCCCAGCACTGAAGGACAATGACATGTATAGGTCAGTGTTTGACCTGCTTTTCATGTTCATCCTTCATCAGAACTTAGTAGATGTTCAGTTTGCTGTATGATAAGTGCATTACAGTCACAGCAATGCACATAATGTTGGCTGGGACATATGCTACGTTCTCACGGACTCCCTTGTGTGCCAAGCACTACCCTTTTTCATAGCTTATGACCTTCTCTTTAGGGAACATCACGAGAATTCCCCAGCATGTCTCCCTAAGTTTCAAAGGTAGATATGCTCACTCAGTTCGAGGAATTGCTTTGCACAGCATACTCGGACACCGCCAACTTGCATCCACAAACTGGAAGGAGTTGGATTTAGCACAGTGAGTGCATTAAAGGCGCATGAAAAACATGTCTTCCTGAGCCATGGGAGTCATTAGTAAAGGTTTGTTATGCATGCATTCGGTAATGTTAAGGAAGAAGGCAGCGTTTACTTGACAGGTGGTAAAATGTAGTCAAACTTATTCCATTCTGTGGCATGTGAATGTGATGGGCCCTTGTCTGGCAGTGGTAAATTAATGTGAGTGCAGTGACTGGTTGGATTGGGCCCGTGGCCGGCGGTATGAAAGAGTTGTTTGTTGTGCGTGAATGGCGTGTGACTGGACCATAAACAGGTTGGTCCCTGGACGTGGCTTTATAGCCCACCTTCAGAAGGCTTGGTTTCAATATTCAGATACTTTGATAAGTATTCATGCTTTGAAACCATAATTTCTGGATGTGCTAAAACCAACCAGTGTGAGTGGTGGGTTAACTTTAACAAACTAGTACCAGGGGAGTCCAAGGGTGCAGGACTTGTATGGCTCTCACCAGTTTTCCTTCACCCAGAATCCCCTTGAAATCACAACATTTGCTTAAAAAACACTTTTGCCTTGCATTTCAATGAGCAGACGTCCAGGGATCTGCAGGCAGCCACACATTTTCTACCACTCAGCTTTCCACTAAGTCTCCAGTGAAAAACTGCTTCACTTAACAACAGGGAAGTACCCAAAACTGATTGTGGAGACAACAAAATTACCTACCACAAAACAGCCTTGTTTTGTAAGACAGTCACCTGAGTATTTGGTTCTGGGTTTGGCAGCCATATAGGGAAACCTACCAAACCCAGACATTTCTGAAAACTAGACACCCAAGGCAGTCCAAGGAAGTGTGGTGTGTTTGGATTTCACAAAGTTTTCTTACCCAGAATACCCTGTAAAAGTGAAACGTTTATTAAAAACACTATTTTTCCTTTCTTTTTCCATCACAGAAACAACAGGAATGTCCAGGGATCCTCAAAATTCCTCCCACCCAGTGTTTCTCCACTTGTCCTGATAAAAACACAACCCCACTTGTGTGCCTGTGCCTAGTGCCTGCATCAGGAATGGACCACTCCAGGGTTAACAGTAGCCCTCATGCAAGGACTACCGTTGACCCTTGTGTGATCCATTCCTGTTGCGGGCACTAGCCTACCCACACAAGTGAGGTACCGTTTTTATCGGGAGACCTGGGGGAACTCTGGTTAGGTGGAAATTAGTGGCTCCTCTCAGATTCCAGCACTTTCTGTCACCGAAATGTGAGAAGGGTTTTTTTGCCAAAATTGAGGCGTGCAAAGGATTCTGGGTAACAGAACATGGTGCGAGCCCCACAAGTAACCCCATCTTGGATTCCCCTAGGAGTCTAGTTTTAAAAAATGCACAGGTTTGGTAGGTTTCCCTAGGTGCCGGCCGAGCTAGAGGCCAAAATCCACAGCTGGGCACTATGCAAAAAACAGGTCAGTTTTCTTTGGGAAAATGTGATGTGTCCATGTTGTGTTTTGGGGCATTTCCTGTCATGGGCACTAGGCCTACCCACACAACTGAGGTACCGTTTGTATAGGGAGACTTTGGTGAACGCTGCGTAGGAGGAAATTTGTGGCTCCTCTCAGATTCCAGAACTTTCTGTCACCGAAATGTGAGGAAATAGTGGGTTTTTTAGCCCAATTTTGAGGTTTGCATAGGATTCTGGGTAACAGAACTTGGTGAGAGTCCCACAAGTCACCCCATCTTGGATTCCCCTAGAAGTCTAGTTTTCAAAAATGCACTGGTTTGGTAGGTTTCCCTAGGTGCCGGCTGAACTAGAGGCCAAAATCTACAGCTAGGCCCTTTGCAAAAAACACATCAGATTTAGTAAAAATGTGATGTGTCCATGTTGCTTTTGGGGGCATTTCCCATCACAAACATATCCCCTCAACCAGAAGAGTCCAGCAGACGTAACAGTATATTGCTTTAAAAATTCTGACATCGCAGAAAAAAAATTACAGAGTGAAATGAGGAGAAAAATGGCAGTTTTTTTCACCTCAATGTCAGTATTTTTTATTTCAGCTGTTATTTTTTGTAGAAAAACCTTGTACGATCTACACAAATGACCTCTTGCTAAATTCATAGTTTTGTTTATTTTTCAAAAATATTTAGCTTTCCGGGATCCAGCATTGGTGTCACACCCATTTCAATCTCTAACTGGAAGGAGGCTGAAAGGACAAAAAATAGTAAAAATGGGGTATGTCCCAGTAAAATGCCAAAATTGTCTTGAAAAATGTAGTTTTCTGATTCAAGTCTGCCTGTTCCTGACAGCTGTGAAGATGGTGGTTTTAGCACCGCAAACCCTTTGCTGATGCCATAATCAGGGGAAAAAACACAGCCTTCTTCGGCAGCCCTTTTTTCCATTTTTGTTTTAAAAATGAAATGTTCACTGTATTTTGGCTAATTTCTTGGTCTCCTCCAGGGGAACCCACAAACTCTGGGTACCTTTAGAATCCCTAGGATGTTGGAAAAAAAGAACGCAAATTTGGCGTGGATAGCTTACGTGGCCAAAAAGTTATGAAGGCCTAAGCGCAAAAAAAACCAAATAGCCAAAAAATGGCTCACCACGGGGGGGTGGAAAGGCCCAGCAGCTAAGAGGTTAAATATGTAAAATGTAAACAAACTATAAAGACAGTAAAAAATATTTAAACACTCCCACCAAATTCCCCTACTGCTCCATAATCCGCTCTTAAAACATTTAAAAGCAAAATAATGTGTATCAAACAATTAAAAACAAGCACACAATAAATAGTTATAATAAAGACATTACACACAATATTTAAAAACTCAATATTAACTACGTTTAAAAAAATCTGTAAAAAGTAGATAAAAAAGTTCCAACCATATAAATGACACCAAAATATAAGAGCAAAAATATCAACAATTGGTGATATTTTGGCACCATCACATTTAGTTGCCAGCCGTGGACATGAACACTTCTTTTATGAAATATCAATCACTGATAAGCTTGAGAGCAGGGGCTCACATTTGCACACCAAAGTGCAGTGTGGCTGTTCTGCGGTCGTCCAATACTATCTACCATCTCTAGACCAGATCTGCATTTTGTAGGGACCTTTTGAATGTGGTTGGCCTTCTTGCATGACCATTTTTGGCTGTCTGAAATCTGAAATTAAACATGTTTAAGTGTTGGCATGCAAGTCAGAAGAGAGTGCATTATAGCATAAAAATATTTAGGAGGGAAGAGTATTTCATGCCTTTGTTCCATAGTAAATTCAAAGAGAAGATACATTTTGTTCAAGAATGTCATATCTGATCCCTACTCTTTTCTGCTGCTAAATCCAAGTTCCAGGCTTCGATTTCCGGAAGCTTAAAGTTTATCCAGCTTTAAATCATCACCAGCCTATTCCTCTATA
This sequence comes from Pleurodeles waltl, assembly GCF_031143425.1. Classification (NCBI taxonomy): domain Eukaryota; kingdom Metazoa; phylum Chordata; class Amphibia; order Caudata; family Salamandridae; genus Pleurodeles; species Pleurodeles waltl. The sequence continues at coordinate 874,207,745 of NC_090447.1, forward strand.
ACCTTATGGCGGGGATTATAATGACCCTTATACCACTGTTTGTTATCTGCACACTAAACCGGGTGCATTTTCTGAAAACATGTAGTTTTTTTGTTCCAAAGATCATTAGCTATTTCCTGTATGGCTGCTGTTGTGTCTGCTACATTAGTCATGGCAAGCTAAACAAAATTCTAAGATAAAGGAAAAGGGAAAATGATAAGACAGCAGTTGGATGCGTGATATAGTGCACAGATTTTTACTATTCTAGTTAAAATTAAAAAAATTGTCTGGGGTGCTCCCCATACAGTAAACAAGAGTTGGCAAAGCAAATAGGCTTGGCTTTGGCAAGCATGCAGTGTTTGAGATTACCTTTCCTAATCATATTAAAGATGCATTGAACGTTTAAAAGTAAAACAAAGTAAAAATGCCACCGACCAAAGAGGAAGGCACATGTTTGCAAAGAAAAGTAAAAAAAATTACATATCACCCAAATATATAAAAAAGAATGACATTAAGGTAGAAATCGAAGCAGAGATTGGCCAACACGCGCTGGCTCTGAAATAAAATACTTTTTAGGCAAATCTGCACAACCGCAAAACTCAAATGCCATAATTCACAGTGAAGTGGGATGACCAATGCTGTGCGCTGTGGTGGGCCGACACAAAATGTAAATGACACATGCATGGATCAATGGATGAAATAGACTAAATTAAACCCCCTTCTTCTATACATTTATGTATGCATTGTTTCTGGGGCAGTGCTTAATTTGTGCTTGTTGTTTCCGGTGCTGAGCACCGGCACTTATTTCTGAGGGCCGGCGCTTAGTTTTCAGCCTCAAGCATTTACTGCGAGCAAAAGACATGTCGGAAAGACGGAGGAAGAGAAAAACGAAAAAGCGTCAGAAAGGGGAAAAGCAAGAAGCTGCAAGAGTGAGCTGAAGGGGCAGAGGGTGGGTTTAAATGGATTTAAGAGGCCCGAGGTGGCTTCAGGATTACCTGCCTCAGTATTCTGTGATCGCACTTTTAATTTCAGCAGCTGCGTGTTTAAGAGGAAAGCTTTGAGCACCGGCACCTTATTATTTACAAATTAAGCACTGTTCTGGGGGGGTTTAAAACAGGATGTAGGCGAGACAGGTGTGGGTGTTTCTAGGCCGCACCTACAAAAACAAACACTTTGTTTTAGCCTTTTGCAGGAACTTGGTTACAGCATTGGCTGGTACCTTACTTCAAGATAAGGAAGAACTGTGCAGGTCAGGCTTCACAGTAAGCACAACCACAAGTAAAACATGTTCCTGTTAACATTTAGTGACAAGCTGTAGTTAAAATTCCAGTTAATATTTATAAATCGCTTCTTCTAAATCTGTAGTCTTTGGTGATTAACTTCATACATCCAGGTGAAAAGGAAAAGGCATTCTGCTAGTTAAAAACGATCACTGTAGTAGTAGAACTAATCGCTCGCATTTAAAATTGGTGACAGAGTATTTACTAACCTACAAATGGTCTTCGCAAAATGGAAACTGAAGTCCCAAAAGTAACAGAGAAATGCAGCAAAGAGCTGCAAGACTGTGTGGACACAATAAAGTCTCAGCTGTTACAGATATATGATACACTCAAAAATACACTATTCAGAGTACCGTATCAAACTGCGAACCCAACAACACCTCACAACATATGGGCATTGGTACCAGAATATGGCTACATCCCACCAGCAACAACAATAACAAATTACTAAAGAAAAACAAACATTGCACATAGGCACACATGAATACTATACACCAAAATGAGTACCGTTTACCATCCATCTCCCTCCCCCAGCCATACTAGCTCAAATGATGCTGTGTCGCAAGTCAACTTTGAACCCCAACTTGGACATCACTAAATGACCAATAATACACCACACATGGTCTGGATGTCCGTCACATTCCACACACAAGTCAGAGGTCAAAGCCAGACTAAGTTCACATAATACATATATTGTTATACATACAACAAGGACCTCTAGTTGTGAGAGTGAACACAGCAGCCACTCCAGAGATCCCATGGCATAATTCTTTAAATGGTACCTCCGAGTGCCTCATGACACCGTGCAGGCCAGATAGTACCATTCACACAGGACTAAGGATGCAGCAGCTAACCATAATGCCCACGAACAGTGAAAGCACAAAATGCAGTGGCCACCAAAGTCATAGGCAAAATGCATAATCATAATAAGGGCTTGTGCTATATTGGGGACACAGTAGGCAGCTGCATTATGACACCAGCACAAGAGGGTGCCAGAATTCAACTATTGGCCTCAAAAGGCCTTGATGGGATGTGAGGACCCAAATTGCAAATTACCATTTTGACTGGGTCTTTCTATGGAACATTTTGGTGTGCTTTGTAGCTCTGTAAACGTTTAAGGTCACAAAACAGATTGGCCTGAATCTAGAAATGGCAGGCTATAGCTTTGGGACTTCTGTATAAATGTTTTGGAAAATATTGACTGGAAGATTGAAGAAGTGCCATGGCATAGATCTTGAACCAAATATTCTTGCTTGGTACCTTTTCTTATCAGTTGGCAACTGGAGAAACGTTTATGGGGCAAACCTGTAGCACATACTACTCCACCGCTTGAAAACAGACACTTCCATCTCTGTGAACAATGGAAATTAATATATAAATATCACAATGTTTTTGTTTTTTGTTGTTCAGGGGCAAAGGCGGACACCTGAGACAGTGTGGTATTTGGCCCAATGCAAGCCATTGTTTCCAGTTCCAACATATTTGGCATGACTTTTACTTCCTTGTCCTTCCTCCGCTTCCCATTCTTTACTCCAGGAGCTATTGCTCCTATTCATATCCATACTGTACTCAGTGCTTAATTTGGAAATAAAAAGGTGCTGGTGTCCAAAGCCCACCCCTTAAACATGCGGCTGCCTCAATTAAATGTGTGAACACCAAATACTGAGGCAGCCAAATCCTGAAGCCTCCTCGGGCCTCTTCAATTCATTTACAGCCACTCCCTGCCTCTTCAGCTCACTCTTTCAGCTTTCTCCCATTGTGACGTTTTTTTGTTTCTCTCTTCCTACCTGTTTCCTATATGGGTCTTTTGCTTGCAGTAAATGCATGAGGCAGCAAAATAAGTGCCGGCCCTCAAAAATAAGTGCTGGTGCCCTGCACCGGAAACAACAAGCACAAATTAAGCACTGACTGTACTATATGTTTAACAATACTTATCTAATAACATTTGTATTTCTCTGTTACCACCTTAAAGGGCATGTAGTCCTAAGAAGTGTACAGTAAAGATACACATATATATTCGTAGTGAGTTCAGATTGATGCTGAGTTTGTTTTCTTTACAGGCACTCTATAGCCCAGTTTGTTCAGTAGCCTCACACAGCTTGTTAGCCACCAGACAGCTTCTGCCGTCCTGGGAAGTACTATAAACAACTCTCAGGCTCAAAAACAATGGTAGCCTGCTGTAGGGAGAGGTGCTACTTCCTCCTTACAGAAGCCACTCAGGGTGTTGGAACACAAGGCAAACCTCAAAGGACGAAGCCGCCTTTGGTGGGCAATAGAAAGTCACACGTCTGAAGGGTTGCCAATTTGTTCAGATAGACTGTGGGAACAAAGAGTGGAGACCAGTGCCCAGCATAGGTTTCTCACAAAGCAGGTCCCACAATGTGGCACTATGGCTCTTCGCTTACAGTGCTCCATAGTAGTTACAAGCGAGGGCTAGCTAAACCCAGTAGTCCAATCATATCATGCTGATGCCGGACCTGAGTTTTGACGTACACCATGCATGTATAAAATAGCTGGTGGTTTCCAATACAAGGGTGCTCCAAGTCAGCATGTCTCCTGGTGAATCTTTCTGACGTGCTGCAGTCTTCACTGCTGTTGTACAAGCGCCACCAGAACTGGTTTGTTTAATATGGGCTTCATTAACATACCAGTTGGCGGCACTCCAAAATGGAGCTTGCCATAGTAGCAACAAGAAACAAAACCAGTGGGTTTCAAGGGCACAAAGCATAAGAGAATCAGAGGCAGAAATCAGGAAATTGGACAGACCATACTTGTGAAAATCAAGCGACGCCCGTTCCTGACCAAGCTTAGCATGACCAATATAAATATTCAAGATGATGCAGACACCTAAAGTGGAACTACGCCGAGTTCAACCATGTCACCTATTAACATAGAAAGGACTCGCCAGTGCCTGTGCTCCTCTTGCTGTGACCTTGCTGTGAGACAGAGCTTGTAAAAACATGAGCACTCATTTGCAGTGCTCAAACAGAAAGAAAAAAATAGCTCCTAAAACGGGAGCAGTGTATGGACACCAGTACTTTGCCCATGCTCTGGGGGAGGGCTAATTACAAGAAGAGGCATGACGCATTTATGTCATGGACAAATGGAGACAAAGGATATGACATTGATGATGGAGCAAACAAATGGCAAGCCAATGGGCAGGCTGAAGCCCACAGACTTAACACAACAAGTCTCTTCGAAACAGCACATGCGCTGTCTAGCCAAGACCTAAAAAAAACAAAATTGTGCAAGCTTGGTTTTTCTTTTTTTGAAACTCAAGTGGAGAATACAAAATGGAGGGTGAAGGTTGGGAAAAACAACACAGACAACGCATGTGGGGAAAGAAGCAAAATGGGGTGCAGTGGACAGTGGCGGCTGCCACAGAACGAGGGTGGCGGGGCAGAGGGATAAAATAATAATAATAACAAATAAAAAAAATAAAAAATCACTTACCTCTTTCTTCCGGAGATATGTTTGCATCTCCTCTGTCCTCTTCAGCACACAGGCTCCCAGCCAATCACAATGCTGCAGTCAACAGCATGACAGCAGCGTCGTGATTGGTGTGAGCATTCTGCTTCAGTGCTCACAGAGGGAGTGCAGGCCTGTGCACTTTCTCCTCCCGGCTGTTCAATACAGCCAGGTGGAAAAATGCAAAGTGTGCATGTCTATTTGGCCGGCCGAACACAGCCAGCCACACACACATGTGCATTTATTGTGCACATAAAACTCTCCCTCCAGCCCAGCCCCACTCCAGCTCAAAGGAAAAATAAAATGATAATAAGGAAGTGTTATTATCATTTTATTTTTCCAGAAAAGCAGTGGGGGACGCTCCTCCGTCTTAGCGGAGGAGCTGCCCCTGGCAGTGGAAGCAGCACAAGCAAGAGAGAGACATGTCTAGTTTAGGAAGAAGAGAAGCACAAAGACTAGAGAGGGGAATGTCAAGCTGCTGGGGGGGCGGAGCACACAGGTGATGCGGGTGGAGAGGCACACAATTGAGAGGAGTGCGGTGGAGGACAGAAGAACAGTACACAAGGCAGACAGCTGAAAACACATGCAACCTTGGAGTTCGATGAACTTGTGAACTCTATAGGGTCACAGAACTACACAGTGACTTGCAATGTCCTTATGATGGTTATGATACCGACTATTATAATGAAGAGCACGATTCATGAAAATGCTTTTTAAAAAGTCAGAAATATATTTACATAGTCTTACATTTTGAGAACATTTGATATTTCAGGTTTTTTCTAGAAATTCTCAAATAATTTCATATTTACTCCTCTGAAATCTGAGTTACCCATGAGTCTCTGTTTATACACAAGAACATGTAGATGTGTATATTTCTGAATGATGCTAATGTGTATTACCACCTTGTAATTTTTCTTTTGTGTTTCTCCATGCGAAGTATTCCCTTCTCTCCACTATCAATGTCAGTTTTGCTAGGTAGTCCGGAATGAAAGATATTTTGGATTACCTGGAGTTGAAGTACAGAGGTCTCTGAACCTAACCCATTTTACATGCTTTTCTTAATCACTAAACCGAGTCACAATACGGAGTTCAGCTTCAGTGAGATTAAGGATGTTCCATGCGTACATAGAATTGATGCGTCAGAGGAATGTTTAGTTGCTCATTTTCGAAATTATTTTTTCTTTTTTGGCTTGGGCATCTGATGTTAATGTATTATATTGGTATTCATTTTTGTGTTGGCAGTTTTCTGTTTCATATTATGAGACAGAATGTATATAGTGTGTATGACAAACTGTAATTGGCTGTGTATTGCATTTTACATTTCAGCGTTCATCATGAATCATGTTTTTATTGACACACTACATACATTGCACTCTAAGATTTGTTGGCACATAAGTAAATAATATACATCTGTTATAACTTCATAATTAGGTCATAAGCATACTGATATATGTTCCATTTAGATACGGCATCCAAATACTTCATATTCCCAGGCACTGAGCTGGAAAGGAAAAGGCTTGGAGACTACATGATTCTCATAGTAACAAGGTATATATTATAGAAACTGTACACACATTCTGTCTGGAGTTCAGGCTCTGCCATCTCTATTGTGCACCAGCGGTCCGTAGTTTTTGGGCGGGTGTTTGATGTTTTTTTTGTGAGAGTAGCAACCCTAAAGAAAACATGGCGAAGTGGCAATTTCTATACTCAGAGCTGAACAAAGTCAGCTGTTCTTGCTGTAGTGCCCCTATACTTTTTCGATATGTTTTGTTTCTTTTTATTGTTGTGCTGCATCCTCTGGAAGGAACTTCAGTGTTAATTTCTGTGCTGTTTCTGTCAAAGTATGTGATTTGATGTTAAATGTATGACCCTCCCAGGAGCAAGATTATTTTTCTTTTTCGCTCATTTCTATATTTGATCTCATTTTCAGAGGATGGAAAGCTAGGCTCTGCGTAAAAGCGATTCCTTGGTACAAGCAGGAAGCAAAGCCATTCTTCTGTTATGGCTTATTTTATAATGTTGTATGACACTTGACCATTGATATCCTGCTTCAAATTCCCAATTCATTCAGACAGATGTAGTGGCGTGTTGAAGGTGGAGCAAGATTGCTATGCTTCTGACTTCTGATGAGACTAACTGAATACTCACCCAAAGATTTTTTGGCCCATACATTTCCTTACTAACTAAGCCTCTATCGGTTATTTCAGGACTCCTGTTTTACAAATGAATGAGCTTTTGTGGGTGCGACCTAAATATATGTCGAGAGTGAATACAAATTTTCCAGCTGGCACTGGTTGACTGCTGAAGCAAGAGTCAAATTCAAAATCGAATGTGTAACCATAAAGTACTTTGATCACCTTTAAACCTAGCCTTTATTTAGCCTCTGGGCATTTTATGTTAGATTATATCTATTCAAAAGCATTTCAAAATATTGAGTTTTTGACACTGTGCTACCAAAAAAGCAGTAAAACTATCGAAGAACAAACTATTGTACATCTTACATATTTGGTGTCATTTTGGAAATCTGTACTACTGGTATGGTATTATGGTGGCATGGCATTAAAGACTCGATATTCTACTATCATGCTCTTTTTTATCTTGTGTAAAACTACGTTTTGTAAATTGAACAGTGCCTGTCCACTAAAAAGCCTTCCCATATGAATCGTGATCTTTTTGCGCATGTACTATAGGAGCAGCAAACCTATTATATTGGCTTTGTCACAGCTCGTTATTATGGTGTCTCTCCAAAAGGATCACATTTACGCGAAACGCGAACATTCTAGATACATATTTATGTCAGAAAGCCGTGTGAAAGTTCACTTTTAGCCGCTCGTGGTGCACATTGTCTATTTTTAAATATACAGCCATCCTAGAATGTGTAAACATACAGATTGTACATGGTGAAAGACGTGGGCCACTTGGGGGTGTTTTTGTAGATGAATGTGCGCAAATGTGGCCGGATGAAGGCACAATGTTAGTCGTTTCCAACGCTGCAGGCAGCAAAATGCGAGTTAGCATTTCGGCCTTATTTAGAGTCAAGAGGTTATTTCATATCAGAAACCGGAATTCTTCATCTCCCTGGAATGAAATGTCACAAACTTCGAGGATGCGCCAACAGACGAGCCTGCGAAAACCACTAACACGCCTTGCAAATGCGAACGGAAAAGACATTACCGAGAAAGCCTCTTGAGCGCCCCTCTTTTATGGTTGGTCATCTAGTTAAAAAAAAAAAAAACATATATTTCTATTTGTATTGTAAAGCGGTAAATCAGTTCACCATTTCAGACGTTTTAAGCCATGGGCAAAGTGGGCGTTGGTCCAAAGAACCAGCTTTTCAAGGGACCCTCTGATAGTGCCGGCTCTGTTTTGCAGAGTCTCTTGCCCTGATAAACTTGGGTAATTCTTTAAAAAAAAAATGTTTTAAATACTATTTCCCTTTAATGATTTTGTAATGTGAGTGATCTGTGAGAGACTATTACAGACATTTGCAGAGAAATGTTGTGTTTTTGTTTCATGCACCATCCACAAAAAGTTTATTTTAAATGAAAAAGGGACCTCACATATGACAATTGGGAGGGTGTAACAGGTTATCTGCAGTAATATTAGTTAGCACTGTATTACAATATTGAAAACACACATCAGTATCCCTGAATATTAGATGTAACAAATTTGGGATTTGGATGAGTGCCCTGTGCAAGTGACCTGGCTAGAGAGGACACGGAAATTGGATAATATATATTCAAAATTATTCCAAACAAGGGCCCCCAAAATACGTTTGGCCCCGGGGCCTCAAATTACAGTAAGATGTCTCTGCAGTAGCATATCCTCCTTCTATACATTCTCCTGTGGAAGATGACCGTATCTCCCTCTGTGTGGTGTATCGACGTGCGAAATACGCATCAAATAATAAGTATGAGCTGTGTAAGAAGACGATTAACTTTTAAGCGAAGTTCTTCCAGGAGAAAGCACGCACGTGGAAACACTAACAGAGGCAGAAGGTTGTGTGCGGCCCACATGCGCACCAACAACAATCCCCGCAGAGAGGCCTTTCCTTGCTCACTTGGCACAAGACTACAAAGCGTTACCTGCTATTTATCATCGCTTTCAGCCGACTCTGGTTCCCATTAGAGTTCTTACTGGAAATGTTCCTCTTATGGGCTTGCTGGGAGTCCTTGTCTTTCAGAAAACATTCATTTATACAACACTTTGTGCATCTCAAAGGTTTATCCTTATAAAGTAATTTGTCCACATTTTTTGATTTGCGCTCTATCGTCTGCTTATTTTGTAGGTCTTGCTATGTTGTCCAATACTTACTGTATGTACTGGAATCTACAGATTGTATCTGAGCCCTCCCCTTGCTCATGACTGGGTTGCTTCCTTGTATATATCAAATCACTGCTCTTGATTTGGCAGCTTTTGTCCCTTCCCTGGATTACCATCACTTTGAAAGGGTGAGTTGTATAGTTCCACTGCTGACTGTGGACCTACTTCTTAAAAACAAACTGTTAGCACTCTGTGGGAGCACGGAGCTTTCCTCTCTCATTCTGTCCTCAGCCCACTCACATCCATTCGCCTCCTCTGGCCCCTCATTCGTCCATTGGTTCTCTATCTCCCCACCTTACTTCCCTGTTTTCTATTTTCCATTTGTTTTAAAGTCTTGTTGACAAATTAATATACAAGTTCCCAAATGATCTCGAGATGTCTGCTTCTTTTGATTTATGTAGCATTACATGCTATTACATTTACTACTCTTAAATAGCAGGCAGCCATTGTAGAAAAGTATATTACAACAAAAAATCCCACATGATTGCCAGGGAGTTATCACGAATGTACATGCATGGGTGGCCATTAAGGAATGTTTTTTTCTGTACTGGAAGCCACATTCCAAGACATAAACCCATGCATATACATGTCCTGTCACACTAGCAGCAATCCTGTAATGTTTTTTTCATAAAGTAAAAATATTCCAAGATGGCCGTCAATACGTGTGCATGCATTATGATGCAACAGCAGCCATTTTGATTTTTTTAGTTTTTGCCAATATAAACAAGTATTGGCAAAGCAGCATCTCAGAAATAGCCTTTGAAAGGCAAGACTGATTCATGTTGGCAATTCTTGTTGTCTCTGGAATGTTTTTAATTAAATGTTGGAATGGATATCAAATTGCATTAGCTCGAGAGCTCTAAATTAATTGAGAAACATTGTCTGCTGGCTATCACTACCATCCAAACTAAGGGAGGAGCCTATATGCTGCAGATTAGCAATGCTACAGGGCTTTTAGATGGAATTCCTCAGAAATTGTAATTGTATTTATATAGCGCTTACTAACCCTGTTGAGATGTTGAAGCACTTTTCGGGGAGTAGCGCGCAACTCCAGAACCCAAAAGGATTAGTGGTGGATTGGTATAGGGAAATATAAGTACAGAATTAGTTAAGGGGGCTATGAGTTAATTTGAGGGGAGGACATGTGAGTCTGTTATTTGGATTGAGTAGAATAATGAAGGAATAAGCTATCCATGCCAGATTTGCATCCCTTTTTCCCAAAATCCTAGGGATTCTAAAGGTACCCAGAGTTTGTGGGTTCACCTAAAGGAGACCAAGAAATGAGCCAAAATACAGTTAAAAATTATTTTTTTCAGAAAAATGGGAAAAAGTGCTGACAAAGACAGCATGTGGTTTTTCCCTGCAAATTGCATCGACAAAAGGTCTGTGGTGATAAAATCACCATCTGCCCTGTGTTCAGGAACAGGCAGACTTGAATCAGAAAACTAAATTTTTCAACACAAGTTTGCCATATTACTGGGATATACCCAATTTTTACTATTTTTTGTGCTTTCAGCCTCCTTCCAGTAAGTGACAGAAATGGGTGTGAAACCAATGGTGGATCCCGGACAGCTAAACATTTTTGAAAAGTAGATAAAATTCTGAATTCAGCAAGGGGTCATTTGTGTAGATCCTTCAAAGGTTTCCTACAGTAACTAACAGCTAAAATACAAATATTGAAATTGAGGTGAAAAAAGAGCCATTTCTGTCCACGTTTTCTTCTCTAACTTTTTCTAGTTATGACAATTTTTTAAAGCAATACACCTTTACATCAGCTGGACTCTTCTGATTGTGGGGATATATAGGGCTTGTAGGTTCATTAAGAACCCTAGGTACGCAGAGCCAATAAACGAGCTGCACCTTGCAATGGGTTTTCATTGTATACCGGGTATCCAGCAATTCATTTGGTGAAATATAAAGAATGAAAAATAGGTATCAAGGAAACCTTTGTATTTCCAAAATGGGCACATGATAAGGTGTTGAGAAGCAGTGGTTATTTGCACATCTCTGAATTCCGGGGTCCCCATGCTAGCATGTGAATTACATGGCATTTCTCAAATAGACTTCTTTTCTACACACTGTCTTACATTTGGAAAGCAAAAATGTAGAGAAAGACAAGGGGCAATAACACTTGTTCTTCTATTCTGTAATCCCCTAAGTCTCCTGATAAAAATGGTACCTCACTTGTGTGGGTAGGCCTAGTGCACTCAACAGGAAACGCAACATGGCAAATCACATTTCTACATTGAAATCTGACAAGATTTTTTTTTAAGTTTCCTAGCTGTGGATTTTGGCCTCTAGCTCAGCCGGCACCTAGGGAAACCTAGCTAACCTGTGCATTTTTTTAAACTAGACACCTAGGGGAATCTAGGATCGAGTCACTTGTGGGGCTCTCACCAGGTTCTGTTACACAGAATCCTTTGCACACCTCAAAATTTGGCAAAAGGAACACCTTTTCCTCACATTTCGGTGACGGAAAGTTCTGAAATCTGAGGGGAGCCACAAACTTCATTCCACCCAGCATTCCCCCAAGTCTGCCAATAAAATGGTACCTCACTTGTGTGGGTAGGCCTAGTACCTGCAACAGGAAATGCCTAAAAACACAACATGGACACATCACATTTTCTGAAAGAAAACAAACCTTTTTTTTGCAAAGTGCCTAGCTGTGGATTTTGGCCTCTAGCGGAGCGGGCTCCTAGGGGAACCTAGCAAACCTATACATTTTTGAAAACTAGACACCTAGGGGAATTCAGAATGGGGTGACTGGTGGGGAACGCACCAGGTTCTGGCACCCAGAATCCTTTGCAAACCTCAAAATTTGACTAAAAGAAAAACTCTTTCCTCACATTTCGGTGCTGCAAAGTTCTGGAATCTGAGAGGAGCCACAAACTTCCTTCCACTCAGCATTCCCCCAAGACATCTGATAAAAATGATATGCCTAGTGCCCACAACAGGAAACGCCCCAAAATGCAACATGGACACATCACATTTTTCAATTGAAAACTGCGTGTTTTTTGGAAAGTGTCTAGCTGTGGATTTTGGCCTCTAGCTCAGGCGGCACCTAGGAAAATGTACCAAACCTGTGCATTTTTGAAAACTAGACACCTAGGAGAACCCAAGATGGGGTAACTTGTGGCACTCTCACCAGGTCCTTTTACCCACAATCCTTTGCAAACCTCAACATTTGGCAAAAACACTTTTTCTTCACATTTCGGTGATGGAAAGTTCTGGAATCTGAGAGGAGCCACAAAGGTCCATCCACCAAGCATTCCCCAAGTCTCCAGAAAGAAATGGTACCTCACTTGTGTGGGTAGGCCTAGTGCCAGCAACAGGAAGTTCCCCAAACACAACATGGACACATCCAAATTAACTATTACAATACTACCTGTTTTTGCAAGGGGGCACCTGCGTTTTTGGTCCTGGGCTCAGTAGCCATCTAGGGAAACCTACCAAACCCAGACATTTCTGAAAACTAGCCACCTGAGGGAGTCCAGGGAGGTGTGACTTGCAACAATCCCCCAGTGTTTTCCTACCCAGAATCCTCAGCAAACCTAAAATTTAGCTAAAAAAACCCACATTTTCCTCACATTTTTGTGTGGGATCACCACACCAGCACAACGTTCCCCTCAGTCTCCTGATAAAAATGATACCTCACTTGTGTAGGTGGGCCAAGTGACAGGGAAGGGCCAAAAACATGTTGAAACTGAGAGGGAACCAAAGCGGTTTCAAAAGGGCAGTTTGAAAAAGAAACGTTTTTAGGCTGACAAGTAGGGCAGAATTTTTATCAGTATAGATACGACTTTGTTGGGTGGTAGGAATTTTGTGGATTTCTGCAGATTCCGGAAGGTTCCATCACAAAAATATAGAGAAAATGCATGATTTCAAGCAAAGTTGGAGGTTTGAAGGGCATTGTGAGTAAGAAAATGGTGTGGGCTGCATCTGAAGCACATCACCTTGGACTCACCCAGATGTTTAGTTTTCAGAAGTGGGTAGATCTGGTGGATTTTTCTAGGTGGCAGCGTCCCAGAGACCAAACAGTGCAGCTTGCTCACCATTCCAAGTGGAATGATATTGAGAGTTAGCCATGCTCTCTTGGCCCAAATGTAAAATCAAAACCCAAAATAATCAAATGTCCTCTTGCTTGCCGTAGAGATAGGATCCTTTAGTTTGCAGGAGGCTGAAAGGCTGCAACCCCCTTCAGTTGGGGTGGGGGGGCATAACCATGCCCATACTAGTTGGCAGCTCCCACCCCTCTATTTGTTTTAATTCCCTGGCATCTAGTAGGCTTTCTGCCCTCCCTGGGAGTGGGTCGTGGGTAATTGCTCAATCTGCCCTCCGATGGGCAGAACAACTTGGTCCCCATTTATTTGGGGTGGGGGTATGCCATATCCCCACCCTCTTTTAAAAAAATAAAATTCTTTCCTGGTGTCTAGTGGGCTTTCTGCCCCCCTTGGGTGCAGAAGGGCCTAATATAAATAGACTGATCTGCCCCCAAGGGGAGCAGAAATGGCCAACAGTAATGTGCCCCCATGGGGAGCGACACTTGCCCACAGAGGTCGCCCCCAAACAAAACACACACACACACACAACAATCCATGGTGCCTAAGTGGTTTCTGCCCCCTTGGGGGCAGATGGCCCTAATAGAAATAGGTTGATCTGCACCCAAGGGGGGTAAAAATGGCCTAATATAATAAACCACCTCTGGGGAGCGACCCTTGCCTAAGGGGTCACTCCCCTTATGTAAAATATAAACAAAAAAATCCCTGGTATCTAGTGAGATTGGCCCTTTAAAAGTAGGCCAATGAGCCCCCAAAGGATGCAGAAATGGCCTAATAGAATATGCCCCACCTGAGGAGCGGCCCTTGCCTAATGGGTCGCTCCCCTTATGAATAGATAAATAAAATAAAATAAATCCCTGGTGTCTAGTGGTTTTTGCCCCCCCTCTCCCTTGGGGGCAGATTGGCCTAATAAAAATAGGTTGATCTACCCCCAAGGGGAGAAGAAATGGCCTAAATTAAATTTGACCGCCAGTGGAGTGATCCTTGCCAAAGGGGCCACTCCCCTCCTGGGAAAAAAAAATATCTCTGGTACCTAGGGTTTTCTGCCCCCCTTGGGGGCAAATTGTCCTAATTAAAGTAGGCCGATCTGCTTTCAAGGGAGAGAAATTATTTTAAAATAAATTGCCCCCCCCCCTTGGCGAGCGAGCCTTGCCCAAGGGGCCGCTCCCCTTGTTTGTTTACATAATGGGAACAAAATCCCTGGTGTCTATTGGGCATTCCTGCAGCACGATCGCTATGCAATGGTGCTGCAGGAATGCTCAGCGAGACAAGAAAAGGAAAGGAAAGGAAAAGCCTTTCCTTTCCTTTCCTTTCCTTTTCATGCCTCTCCGACCTCCCCTGCTCCTGTCCCGAGGAGAAACTAATCAGTTTCTTCTCGGGTCACGCTGGAAGCCATGCTTTCAGCACGATGGGGGCGACCTCTGATAAGGTCAGTGCACAATTGTGCACTGATGACATCAGATGTCACTGGGAAGGGTCGGGGTGGTAGGGGAAGAGCTTCCCTTGCCATCCCTGCCCAGGGGAGGGGGGTGGGCAGCCAACGGGGGAGCACTAGAGCTCTCCCCGGGGCTTGGTGCAGGACATAATGTTATGTCCTCGCCACACGAGTGCCGTGGCCGAGGACATAGCCGTTACGTCCAAGGCACCTAAGGGGTGCCAAATGAGTAGGTATGTATTTTAAGATAAAATAGTTATTATACACATTGTAATCAAATTATACATGTTTACATACACAAGGGTATACAGTCCATTGATGTTCTGTATGGTGGTTATGTAGGAAGAGCTTGAACATTTGAGTAGGCTTCTGAAGAGCATGATTTAGTTAGGTATAGTTTTAGCTGAAAGCTTGTTTTAGAACCTTTATGGTACTGCAGTTCAAATATAGGAGTTTCTCTGCTGATGACAGTGAGGAGGTACAGGGGCCTTCTCAGAGCAAGTACCTCTTTCACTGGTCCAAGCGCAGCCAGAGCACTGAGGATCCTGGGTCTCCCCACAATGTGGGTCGCGTTGTTATCTCTATGACAGGGTTAGCGCTCTTCTCATGGGTCAGGCGATCCTCTAACTGTGGCTGCAGCTCTGATACCCCCAAGCACTCATAGGCAAGGGATTACGTTTTTTCTTCTCATGTCCTTTGCCATCAGGATGGGAGTGCGCTGCTGTGTGGCTCTCGGTTCTGCAGGCAGGGCTGGTGGGCGAAGTCTTCTTTGCCAGCCCACAAAGTTAATGTTGTGGTTCCGTATCACTCCAGTGCATGGCGTGGTGCCTTGGGGTCAGTTTGGCGGTCTCCCTGACTCTGGAGGGGAGGATTTGGTACAAGCAGACTATGAGTGGTGAGCCGCACAAACAAGCGGAAGCGGCCCAGTGCTCGCTCAGTCCCCAATGGTGACACAGTCCTCCCAGGTGGGATAACTGAGGGAGCGCCGGGGGGGGGGGGGCAGGTGATATCTTTGCAGGTCTTTGATGTCCCGGAGACCCTTAACAAAACTGAGGGTAAGCCAGAAAGCACTTGGAGGCATTCTAGACGGGGTTAGGTGTCCTTAGGATGCAGAGTAGAGATCAGTGGGCAGCAGGGCATCACAGCAGGGCAAAGCAGATGTTTCTCGGAACAGTCAGGTCTGGCGGGGTGTTAATTACAACACACAGCAGTCTCTACTCCAGCAAGGTTATCTTGGGTCCAGAATTGTCTGAAGAGCGGGTTGAGAGATCCAGTACTTATACAAGTGCCTTCGATGTAGGGGATGACTAAAAAGAATTCTTGTGAAGTGTACAGGTCCCCCTTTCAGGTCCGCCTCGGCTCCAGACTGCCAGTGGGAGGTAATCAGACCCTTTGTTTGAACGCTAGTCACTACCCTTTGAGGTGGAAGTGTGAGTCCTTCCCAACCTCCTCCCCAGGAAGACTCATCAGCATGCAGACAAATGCAGATGTAGGCTGAGTATCATGTGTTGTGGTGTCTGAAGGGAATGCACAAATGTAGCTGTCACCTAGCCCAAGCAAGATGTGTATTGCAGCTAGGCTGTAGGCACACAGGGCAAAGAATGCAGAGAAATGTCCACCTTATAATAGTTGTATTTCGAAAATAGTAATAATAATTCCGACTCTACCAGTAAAGAGGATTTTTTATTACCATTCCAATGGTATTAAACATGATGTCGCTACTCCTCTCAGATCAAGAATTACAGCTTAAAGATTTTATAAGGAACTCCCAATGCTGACCTATGAGAGGGGCAAGCCACACAGTAATGAAAAATGATTTTAGACGTTTCTCATTATTAGAACATGAAAACCATAAAGGTACATGTCCTACCTTTTGCTTACGTAGCACCCTGTCCCATGAGCCAACCTTAGGAAGGACCAAAATGCAAGTAAAAGGGGACTTCTGGTCTTTGCAAGATGTTTCAGATGCCAAGATGGAGTGAGATTGCACATGCAGGCTCTGCAGTGGCAGGCCTAAGACATGTTTACAGGGCTACTTAGAAGGATGGCATAATCCGTGCTGCAGGCCCACTACTAACATTTAATTTACAGGCCCTGGATATGTGGTATATCACTCTACAAGGGACTTACAGGTAAATTAGATATACCAATTGTGGATACATCAATGTTACTATGATTTAGGGGAGAAGCACATGCCCTTTAGTACTAATTAGCAGTGGTAAAGTGCTCAGAGTCCTAAGGCCAACAAAAAGATACTGCAACAAAACAGGAGGTAAAGGCAAAACGTCTGGAGTAAGACCACCCTACGTATGCCAGGTCGAACACATGTGTCTCCCCAGTTGAAAGTGGGGCGAACTACCCAACCTCTAGAGAGTTCTCACCTCTAAGGCAGAAGGACCTGGATAGACCGTCAGAATTGAGAAGGAAACAGGGACCAGGGCACTCTGAGTCTCTAAAATAAATATATAGTCCAAAAAGAGTAGAGTTGCATGGAGTGTTTAATCCAAGAACAGACAACAGCCAACACGTGTTTCGTCCTAAAGGACTTTTTCAAGGCTCATAGATTCAAACTTGTATGAAGAATAGTTTCACTAGGGTTGCTGTAGCCCCTAAAATATAGCATTGGTTCCAATGTAAATAGTGAGTCTTGCCATATTTTGTGGCTAGTGCTCCTGTCTTTGGCACTATGCGGCTTGCCGTACTTGTAAGTATTGGTCAAATAGTATATCCGTGATTACATACGGTGATAGACACGGGGTCCCTCTGGGCCCAACCTTATTTCCTTTAGTCGCTGTATGTTTGGTCATGCGTCCAATAGTTCGAAGAGCTCAAGAAACAGCGCATGATAACCCTGTCTTGTTGCCGGTGTAATCTGACCGTCAGAATTGGTGTGGTCTTCCCCATGTCTGTGTTGCACTGTGAAGTCAGTACCCTGGAGGGAAATGGACCACCTCAACAGTTTTAATTTTCAACCCTTATTTGCATTAGCCATCTGAGGGGCCTGTGGTCAGTTTAAATCAGGAAGTGTGTGCAAAACAGATACCGCCTCAGCTTTCTTAAGGCCCAAACCACAGCAAAAGCTTATCTTTCTACAGCACTTCAGCTGTGTTCCCGGGAGAGTAACCTCGTAGAGATGAAGGCTACAGGTTGGTCCAGGACTTCTTCATTGAGCTGTGACAATACCGCCCCTATGCTATGCTCTGAAGCATCACTTTGTACAATTACTTCTTTGGAGAAGTCAGGGGCCTTGAGCACAGGAGCTGTGCACATGACTTGCTGCAAGGAGTCAAATGCTTTTTCGCATGCCTCTGTTCAAATCACATTCCTGGGCTGCTTCTTAGAAGTCAGCTAAGTCAAGGTGGCAATAACAGTGCCATAGCTCTTGACAAACCTTCTATAGTAGCCAGAGGTCCACGAAGGCTCCGACCTGTCTGAGTTTTCGGGGGCTTCCAGGCCATGATAGTCTCAAACGTGGCCTGGAAGGGCTGCACCTTACCCCCACCCACCAGGTGTTACATGTACATCACTGACCCCTGTCCTATCTGCCACTTACTGGCCTTGATAGTCAGCCCTGCCTGTTGCAGGGCCTGAAGCACTTTCCTGAGGTGGTAGAGATGGTCCTCCCTGCTGCTACTGAAGACAGCTATGTCATCCAGGTAGATAGCAGAGAAGGGATCCAACACAGCAAGTACCTGGTTTACCAGCCTCTGAAGGGTGGCAGGGGCATTTTTAGACCACAGGGCATCACCCTGAATTGGTAGTGGCCCTCTAGGGTGGAGAAGGCTGATCTCTCCGTGGTTCCGTCAGTTAGGGTGATCTGCCAGTACTCGGAGGAGAGATCAAAGGTACTTAAGTACTTGGCAAGCCCTAATCTGTCAGTCAGCCCAGGGTATGGTATGAGCATCAGATGTGGTCACCAAGTTTAACCCCCTGTAATCCACAAAGAACCTTAGTTCAGGTGTGGTGCCTGATGGGGCAGCTTTTGGTACCAGAACCAGAGGGCTGGACCAGGGACTATTGGGGGGTTCTATCACCCCCAAATCCAACATCTTAGCGACCTCATGCTTGATGATGGTCCTCACCTTATCTGACATCCTGTAAGCCCTGTACTTGACACGGAGGTTGTCTCCTGTGTCCAATTATGGGTGCACAGGTGGGTTATCCTAGGAGTACAGAAGAAAAGAAAAGAGAACTGTCCTAATACTGAACGGCAGTCCCTCTGCTGTTCAGGAGTCAGGATGGGGGAGAGAATAATTCCTTCCACAGCCCCATCCATCTCCTTGTAGGCTAAGAGGTCAGATAGAGGTTCACTCTCCTCCTCATGAGCTCCATCAGTCACCAGCGACATGGTGACCTCAGACCTCTCAAAGTGGGGTGAGGCGATTGATATGCAGCAACCTATGGGGTTGCCTGGTGGTCTTAAGATCCACCATATAGGTGACATTAACTTTTTCCTCAACCACCTCATAGGGCCTGGTCCAGCGATCCTGGAGGGCCCCGGGCTCCACAGGTTCCATCATCCACACTTTCTGCCTAGGCTGAAATTCCTCAGTGGTAGAGTTTTGGTCATACCACTCCTTCATTACAGCCTGGCTGGCTTCTAAGTTGTCAGAAGCTTGCTTCCACAGCTTAGCTATTTGGCTACAGCAGGCCAGCATGTAGTTCACTACATCCTAGGGTACTATCTTGGGAGTTTGCTCCCAAACCTCCTTCATCAAGCCAAGAGGTCCCCTGACAGGGTGGCAATACAGAAGACCAAAAGGGCTAAAGCCTACTCCCTTCTGTTTTACTTCCCTGTAAGCAAAAAGCAAGCAGGGCAAGAGGATATCCTACTTTCTCCGCAGGCTCTCAGGAAGACTTCTGATCATGCCTTTGAGGGACTTGCTGAATCTCTCAACAAGCCTGTTGGTTTTGGGGTGGTAAGGGGCGGAGAACTTGTAGGTTACCCCACATCCTTTCACATGGACTGCATATAAGCAGGCATGACGTTGGTCCCCCTGTCAAACACCACTTCCCTGGGGAAACCCACCCGGGTGACTATCCCCATAAGGCTCTTGCCTCTAAAGGTGCAGTGGTGGTCCTCAGAGTTATGGTCTCTGGGTACCGCGTGGCATGGTCCACCAGAACCAGGATGAACTTGTGACCAGAGGTGGTGGGGATCCATAGGCCCAACAATGCTAATGCCTGCCCTTTCAAAGAGAGTGCTAACGACTGGCAGATGTTCCAAGGGAGTCTTCAGCTTCTGCTGTGTCTTCCCAATGGCCTGGCAGGTCACTCAGGTGCTACAGAGTGTGTTTGAGGAGGTCCTCATCTTTAGCCACTAAAAGTAAGGGACAAGCCTTGCAAAGGTCTTGTCTTGGCCCTAGTGTCCTGCCAGGGGTATCTCATGAGCCAGCTCCAGTAGGAAGGCCCTGTAGCACTGGAGAACCACCATGGCCCTTGTTCTCCCTTGTACAAGAATCTTAGGCTCACTATATAGAAGGTCGTCCTCCCAGTGAATGTGATAGCTCCCAGAGACATCACCTGCTGCTTGGGCTTCGGCCTGTCGCCTCATGTCCTCAAGGGTTGGACACTCCCTCTGTGCCCTACAGGACTCCTCCTTGTGGGGTACTCCTTTCACTTGCCAGTCTGCAGGGGCAGGTAGATCACCTAGGGAGGCAGTGCCCTCCTCAGTGGACTTAGGGTTGGCCTCCGTCAAGACCCCACCCACCTCAATAGGGGTACACTCAGGGGTTTGTTTACCACACCTTCTGCCACTCCCCCGTTTAGCAGCTGTGTGGGCCATTGTTCCAGGTTCCAGCCCTTCTTGACTTCCCTACCGGGCAGCCATGGATCTTGTGGTAGCACAGATCCAGTCAGGTCACTCCAGCATCTCCAGATGAGCCTTGAGTTCTCCCTCCTTCCAGGCAAAAGGCTGTATGTCATTACCTAACAAACAGTCCACAGGCACGGCAGCGCTCCCAGCAACTCTCAGTTGGCCTGAAACCCCTCCCCACTCAAATGGAACCAGGGCCACTGGATAATGTACCTCCCTGTTGTCAACCACCCCATTCTTCTGATAGGAACCCTGACCACCCTTTTGGGAGTTCCCCCACCAGATATCTTTGTGGACTCCTGACCCAGGTGTCCGCCCGAACTTCTTGACTAAGATGGCTTTCATGGCAGGGTAACTGGTCTGGTCCCTCACATCCAAAGTAAGAACGGTGGCATGTACTTATACAAATTACCTTCCTAGAATTCCTCTGGGTCCCTGTGCACTCTTAAAGCCACTTTGGAGCGTGCCAACCACTAATCTATGTCATCCCCCACATTGAAACCGGGTGCCACATCTTTTGGGATGTGGACTTTGGACTCACCTGAAGACACTGTTAGTATGTTGCCACCATGTCCATTGCTGGGCCCTACTTCCAGGGCTCTTATGTCCAGCTCTCTTAAACTGAGCTCATGGGCCAATTTCTTCTCCTCAAGAGCCAGTTTTCTCTCCTCACTGGCCTGTTCCAGTGCAGCAAGCTCCAGTCTGAGTTTTCTCTCCCCCCCGTCTGCCAGCTCCTCTGGTAACAGGTTCTTGAAAGAGACACTGCTCTCTGGTCTGGAAACCACTCTTGCTCCTGGCACACTGTTGGCCCTTTACACAGGTGGTTCCTCTTCATCATGGCAATCCAAGATTAGGTCACCTTCCTCCTCAGGAATTCTGGCTCCTCCTCTGGGATGTCTTCCCCTGCACCCCTGCCTCTACCCAGGCCCTCAAAGCCTTCTGTAGTTGCACCTTCCTGATGAGACCTCTTGTAGACACTTGTAAGTCCTTGCAGAAATCCTTTAGCTATTACACAGTGTGAGTCTAACCTTGTCAGCTCAAAGTCAACTACTTCAGGTGCAGGTGCGGCTTCTCCAGACAAGACATAATTTAGCAGAAAAAATCCAAAAGCCCAATTAGGGAGAAATGAAAAAAATTATAAAGGAAAAATGCTAACTGGTAGAAGTCAGGCAAAAATAGGAAGAGTAGATCTAAGTATGGAGTTGTAGTGCACACTGAATCACTGTATGGTAATGCACAAACTGAAGTCCTATCCTCACCGCTGGTCACCAATGTTAGAAATTGGGTTTCTGGTTGGCTAAGGTATGCACCAAAGACACCACCACTCTTGTTAGGGCAAGCCAAATAAACAACTTAAATTAACCTGTGCTCATCCTCTGGTAGCTTGGCAAAGAGCAGGCAGGCTTACTTTGAAGGAAATGTGTAAAGAATTTGTGCAATACACAAAGGAATCACGTTGGGCACACCATAAAAAGACTCCACACAGATGTAGAAAAATAGTGCTCAAAGTCCAAAGGCCAACAAAAAGATACAGCAATGAAACAGGAGGTAAAGGCAAAATGTCTGGCGTAACACCACCTTAAGGATGCCAGGTCTAACAAGCCTTGAGCGACCCTAGAATTTGTGAAGTAGCGTTTGGACAAGAAAGGGGGGAGTACGGATGATATTTGTTTTGTTTTGAATGTAGGGTGTGATCCAGTTGAGAGCATTCCCCTGTATACTGGCTGTATAGAGTCTTTGCATTAAGGTACTATGGTCAACTGTGTCAAAGGCAGCTGAGAGGCCCAAGAGAAGTAGTGCAGCAACTCCATTGTGGTCTATTGTGTTTTTAAACTCATCCCAGATGGCAAAGAGGGCAGATTCTGTGCCTCTTCCTGGATGGAATCCAGTTTGGTAATCTGAAAGTATGTAGTTATATTCAACGGTACCTGAACAAATGCTGCTTTTTCTATCAGTTTGCCCATGAAAGTCATTTGTAATTGGTCTGTAAGTGTTGGGGTCATGCAGGTCGAGGTTTGCTTTTTTTAATAATGGGCCTATGTATGCCTTTTTAAGATCTTCAGGAACGATTCCTGCAGTTAAAGAATTATTGATGATTATTCTTACTGGTGTGGCATCAGAGGTAGATAAAAGAATGTTTCTGAAGAAGTGTGGTGGACAAGAGTCAGAAGCGCAGTCTGAAAGCATGCTTGCTTTGACCAGATCCATAAATTCACTTTGTGATATTTGTTTGAAGGAGTGCAGAGGCTAGGTTGGCTTAGTCTTGAAGGGGATTTTTGGAAACAGGTTGGTGCTGGTGGTTTTCCTTTATTTTAAATAATGGTCCAGTGTGTCTGTCTTGGTTGTGTAAGGAGGTGCCAGTTAGTCTGGGAATTCTTGAGTAATGGGATGAGTTTGTTCCATACATTTAGGTTTTCGAAATTCGTTGAGAATTTTATAAAATTATTTATTTTCAGATATAGCATTTTTAATTCTGTCTGAGTAGTAACTTTTTTTTGCTTTTTTTATAGATGATTTGTATATTTTGTTAAGTTTGCAAAGATGAAGTTTGTCTTGAATGTTGTTTATTTTGAGCTATGTTCGTTGCAGCCTTATGATTTGTTGTTTTATCTTTTTTAGTTCTGTATTTCTCCAAGGTGCTTGTTTTATTTTGTCCTGTTTTGTTTTTTCCTAGTAGTATTAGGATAGCAAAAGCTTCCTATAGCCACTCATAACGTTTTTTTTAACAGAATGTATTTGGTGTAGATCTGTGATGACTATTTGTTGTGTTATTAAGTATTCAAAATTGAGTTTGTCCCATGGTCGATAGGTGGATGTATGTGAGGTGGTCTTGGGTGTGTTGGTTTGTGGTGTTTTATTTTGGAAAGTTACCAAATGGTGGTTTGACCATGTGACTGGTGTGATGCTTTGAACAGTAACTAGTTCTGGGTTTGCAAAAATGACATCTAGGATGTGTCCACTAATGTGTGTGAGATTGTGTACAATCTGAAGTAGATTCAATGTGACTAGGCCAGTGATAGGTTTTTGGGTGGGGCATACTGGGTTTGTCGAACCAAATGCTTAGGTCTCCAAGAATGCATAGGCTGTAGTATAGTGTTATGAGGTTTGAAACAGCATCCAGAGATGTGTCTGTGAATGCTGAATGAATAGGTGAGGTCTGTAAAGGAGGAGGAAGTTAGAGGAGAATGTTGGTGTAGGGTTGCACCTGGTGATGAAGGCCTAACAACCTTGTATGAAGATGCCATCTGTTTTGCTGAGGTTTATTGCTTTTTTAAAAATATAACAGGTAGTCTACCTCCTCTTTTGCATGTACGGTTTTGTGTGATGGTTTGATAACCTCTAAAAATGGCTTGATGCAACACTGGGACCATGTCGCTTCCAACCATGATTCAGTTATGAAGATTGTCAGATTGTTTGCCAGTGAGTAAGTCGTAGATGTGGTGCTTGCTTTTTAGAGAGGTATCGAGCATTTATGAGTAGGCAGTTTAGAGAATGTGTTTTGGTGGTGGTGTGATTTTGTTTTGGAGAGGTCTAAGCAGTATATTTTGAAATTGTAGCAGGTGTAATTAGTGCTGATATGAACTGTATGGGGGTCTCAATAGTGTTGTTTTTCTATATCGCGTTCCTCGTCCAGCAGACTTAGAAGGCATTTTGTTTGGTCTGTGTGTATCAGTGGTGGAGATGGTGGTTGAGAGTGAGACAGTGAGTTGTGGTTTTTTTGTACAGTAGCCCTGTTGTGTATTAGACATGGGATGTGAAATTGTGAACAGTGTTTATTTTGTTTGCGTCTGTTTAGGGCTAGAAAGAGTATGGCTTAGGGGTGGTGGTGGAGCATGTGGGTCATATTCTAAGGCTCTAAATTGTGCAATGGATGAGAGGCAGGTAAATTAAGGTAGCTTTATTCGGGTGTTTGTGGTAGATGTTGGTGAAGATTGAGAATTTTGGAGTAAAGTTAGTTCAGGATTTATATTATATGTGTAGTTATGAGGGTGGGATTGGGTGTGCCGGAAAGTATTCTGAAAGTTTGTGTGATTTTGATGTGCTGGTGTGTGTGTTTTGTTTTCATTTTGTGGAGTAGTGAGAGGAGTTATTTATGTAGTGGTTTTATGTGAAGGATTTGTATGTGAGTTACAGCTCACAAAATAGTACGGGGTGGTGATGTTTTTTGGAGAAGAGTGTATGTGGTGTGTAAGAGGGGATGGACAGGCGTTATGAGTGTTTGTGTTAGATTTAATCACTAGAATAGATAATATGTGTGGTGGAGCGGAGTGTAAGGAGTGTATAGTTGTGTGTAACTGGTAAAAAGAGGAGGAGGGTGTTGGTGGATGGTTTGATGGAAGGCTGAGTATAGGTTTCATCATGATAAAAAGGGGTTTTTAGGATCAAGTAGAGGATACAGTTGGTGTTTTGTATGAATAGGGAGTGTGAGTGTGGATGCATTAAAGTTATGTATAATGTGGCACTGTGTTGTGATGGTGATGTATGGATGTGTTAGCAGTATAGGAGAGAGTTGTGTTTTGAATGAAATTGAAGTTGCCATAGTATTGTAGTTGTGGTAGAATTGTGTATCGGTGTGGTATTTGGGGTTTTGTAGTGGTTGTTGAGGCACTGGAATCCGTATGAGGTTTGTCTGTGGTGCATGAGTAGTATGCTTTTGCTGATATTGTGTTTGGATGTTGAAGGATGTAGAGGGATTAGAGTAGTTGCTTGAAAGTGGAAAATTACACATACTCTGGACTAGATACGGAAGGAGGGTGGGTATAGATGAATGCTGTTCCAAATGTAAAAATGCAACAAGAATATGGTTGTGGGGCATCATTTGTTTTTTACGCAGAACTGCAGCTGTCCAAATACCGCTGCAAAGGCTTTCCTTGAACAGCCCCTTCTCAGATCAACGTGTCCAGATACCTTGACAAAGGAGCAGAATTTTATGTTTGTGCTGTATTGTTTAAACATCATAGTAGTCAGCTTTGTGGCCCCAATGCCCACCTAACTCCTGTTGGACACCACTTGTTCAGGTGATCACTTGCTAGGTAAATGCTACAGTCACCTGTACCTCACCCTGGAAACAAAGACAGTCCCTCATTGGACAGGCGATGATTTTGCCATCTAGGAAGTCCTTAGGACATTTTTCCTGTCTCATCAATTTCATGTAGACCAACCTGCTTGGCACCACACACCATGACATTCAGGTCAGATAACAAAACTGATTTAAATGTTCTGCTGCTTTTCAATACCACACGCACTGGACCTGGAAAGCTGCAAAGCATTTCAGCCAATTTCACTACCTGGCCTGTAACAAATAGTATTGACTCCATGAGCCTTGTGTGTTCAGGTCAATTTGGTCAAAGTGTAGTTAAGATGGTTGGCTGAAATGCTCTGCTTTAATTTTGGTCTACAAGCATAGAGGAGAGAGGAATGTTAGGAGATGTTGTCGAACTTCATCAGTTTGTACCAGGAATTCTGCCCAAGTTGGTATTTTGTGATGGGGAGGGAGTTCGGAATTCCAGCCAGGTGATCCATGAAAGTTTTAAGAGATGATGTCTAAAATCATTATAGTTCAACACTGTTTAAAATTACAAGCTGTCAATCTGATGCTTAAATCCCCAAATTAATTTGTTTGTTTCTGTAACTACCTATGCAAAGACAAAAGAAAGTCTGGCTTAATGGGCCCAGGTGATAGTGAGATGAGAAAGGCAGAAACGTCAAATAAAACATGAAAAGTAACTTAGTCAGTTGTAATCCATTTATTCAGACACGTTGAGTTTTGAATCTTAGGTAGACCTAAGAATGTTTGTCGAAAAGTCTCTGAAACAAGCTACATGATTTCTCAAAAGTACAAGAGTCCCATTGACAAGGATAAAATAAAACTCAGAACAAAATAAAAAACACTATTAATGCCATACAAATGCTGCTGAACGTCTCACAACTGTATCATTCTAATGCTAAAAATATTTTCAAACTCAAAATCTATCATAAAGAATACCTGGTAATGTTCCATGAATAATCTTATTGAATGCTGTCATATACAATTTTACAGGGCAGTATACATATAGTTCACTGGAAATAATAATTTACAAAAATTCATTTTAATTTAATTAAAAATTAGAACCTATTAAAAGAGACATCTATAAACAGCACTCCAGGTAAATAAAGAAGTGGAGATAGACATATAGGTGTATCCTTCTTAAATCTAAAAAGGGGAAGTGACTGTGTGAAATAGGTTGAGGAATTTACATACTGGTTGGCAAATATCTGTTGAAAGAAAAGAGACAATGTGCAAGTCCTTCCAAACCACCACGCTCATTCACTCAAAGTGAATAGTACATTGGTGAAGCAGCACTCAATAATTATTGGCATTATTATTTGACACTGGTCGTCAATACTACGTGGCATGTATGAACAATACTATTTAATCTGATTGCAAATATTATGTCACAACTATGGGTAATATCCATGATAATGCAGGTGACACCTATAAACATTATTCTTGGATAATGATGTACATTACTGGCTGACCGAGGATGAGTATGCTGGAAAACCAATAAACTTTATTGTGTCCACTCATTGACACTATTTTCTTGCTTAATCACATAGCTGCTGGGCCTCCCACACGCTGAACCCATTTTTGGCTATTTGGGGTAGTTCATGATTAAGGATTAAGGGCCTGATTCTAACTTTGGAGGACGGTGTTAAACCGTCCCAAAAGTGGCGGATATACCACCTACCGTATTACGAGTCCATTATATCCTATGGAACTCGTAATACGGTAGGTGGTATATCCGCCACTTTTGGGAAAGTTTAACACCGTCCTCCAAAGTAAGAATCAGGCCCTAAGTCTCCATACTTTTTTGTCCACATAAGGTATCCACAGCAAATTTGTGTCCTTTTTCCAACATCCTATGGATTCTAAAGGTACCCAGAGTTTGTGGACTCTCCTGGAGGGGACCAAGAAAATAGTCAAAATATAGCAAATTTTTTAGTTTTTAGGGAAAAATAGGGAAAAAGCGCTCTGGTTAAAAGTGTTTGTTTTTTCATAAAAATGACATCAGCGAACAGTTTGCAGTGCTAAAGTCACAATCATCTCCGTTTTCAGGGATGTGCAAAGCTGCATCAAATAACCTATTCTTTTACCACAGTTTTGCCATTTTTTTAAAGAGGTAGCCCATTTTTCCTTTTTTTTGTTCAACCTACTACCAGTTTGTGGGGGACACCAGTGTGAAACCCATTGATGATCCAGGAAAAGCTCAATATTTCTAGAAAGTGGACATATTTCCACATTGAACAAAGGGTCATGTGTGAAGATCCCTTAAGGTCTTTTGAAAAGACCGCCGAAGCCGCTGCAGCCAGCATACTGCTAGTGCTGGAGGTATGCTGGCTAATAAGAGTTTTCCGCTGGGACAGCGTGCGAAAACAGTGTTTCCAACCACTGTCCCAGGAGAAAACTCACCACAACATTGACACAGTCTCATAATGTTGTGGTGTGTCGGGTGCAATGACACTCGTCGCGCATTTCACCGCCTGTAATTCGGGCAGAGAAATGCGTGGCAGGGATGTCCATGGGGACACCTGCGCTGCCCATCGCAAGTGCATCCAACACCCCCTTTCCACCAGCTTTTCCATGGCGATGAGACCGCCATGCAAAGGTTGGCAGAAAGAGGACTTGTAATTCCCAGGGCAGCACTGCTTGCATTGCTGCCTTGGCGGATTGCGACCACCAAGACCCCCAGGCTGTCGACAGGCGGCAACCTGAAGGTGCCAGTGGTCAGACCGTGACCCATCTGCCACGGTCATAATAGAGTGGTCCGACCAACCTGTCTGCAGCTGTCCGACCGCCATTGCAAGTGTGGCAGTCTTGGGACCGCCACACTCGTAATGAGGGCCTAAGTGTTGAAATAAAGAAATATTGAAAAGGAGACATTTGTGACAATGTTTTCAACTGTAACTTTTTGTCACAAAGGCCGATTTACAAAAGCAATGCATCATTACATTCAAGACACTGTTTTGGTTGTGGGAATATATATGGTTTGTAGGTTCTCCAAGATCCCGAGCTACCCAGAGCTAACCACTAACCTGTCTGTCTGCACAATGGTTTTTCATTGTGTACTGAGTATAGACCAATTCATATGGTGAAATATATAGAATGAAAAATAGGTATATACGTTCTGAAAAGGGCACAGGACATGGAATATAGGGGAAGTAGTTATTTGTATTCCTCTAAATTTGTGGGTCCCCATACGAGCATATGATTTAGAGGGTATTTTTCAAAATGTCTTCTTTCTTACACACTGGCTTATGTTGGGAAGGCACAATTGAAACAAACTCCAGTGGGTAATAGCACATATTCTACTGTTCTATGCTCCCATGTGTCTTCTGATAAAAATTGTACCTCACTTGTGCAAGTAGGCCTAGTGCCTAAGACAGGAAACGGCATAAACCGCAACATAGATACATCACATTTTTCCACTCAAAACTGACCCGTTATTTGCAAAGTGGGTAGTTGTGGATTTTGGGCCCTAGGTCAGCCGGCACCTAGGGGAACCTAGCAAACCTGTACATTTTTTAAAACTACTCACCTAGGGGAATCCTTGATGGGGTGACTTGCATGGCTCTCACCAGGTTATTTTACCCAGAATCCCTTTCAAAACTCAAACATTGACTTAAAAAACACATTTTCCTCACATTTTTGTGACGGAAAGTCCTGGAATCTGCAGGGAGCCACAAACTTCCTTTCACCTGGCATTCATCTAAGTCTTCCGATAAAAATGGTGCCTCATTTGTGTGGGTAGGCCTACTGCCCACAGCATAAACTGCCAAAAACACAACCCTTGGAAATGAAAAAGCTGTTGATTTTTGGGCCATATTTCAGCCAGCACACAATGCCCTGCAAACATCAAACCTTACCTGAAATCACTCATTTTCCTTTAATTTCTGTGATATAAACTTCCAGAACACTCAGGAATCCACGAAATTCCTACCACCCAGCATTATCCCACTAGTGATGATAAAAACACTGCCCAACTTCTGTGGCTGGGCCTAGAGCTCGTCTGAAACAGATCAAAACAAGGTCAATGGGAGCCCTTGCATGGGGACTCCCCTTGAACTCAGTTTGATCCATTCCTGTCGCTGGCACTAGGGTGAACCATACAAGTGGTGCTGCATTTTTATAGGCCCAAGTGGGGCAATGCTGGGTTGTAGGAATTCTGTGGATTCCTGTGGATTCTAGACATTTTCATCACAGAAAGTGTGTGATTTCAGGCAAAGTTTGAGGTTTTGTAGAGCACTGTGGTTAAGAAAACCTGATAGGAGTCACACAACGCACACCATACTGGAATCCTCTGATTGTCTACTTTTTATAAACGTATGTGATTGGTAGGTTTCCATGGGTGGCACTGGAGCATAGTCTCAGATCCCCCAGATACTCCTATTGCCGACCTGTTCACATAGCACTTTACGGCCTTTTGTGTCAAGGTCTCCTGGCCCACCCACACAAGTGAAAGACCATTTTTATCAGGAGAATTGGGGGAATGCTGTGTGGTAGGAAATTTGTGGTTCCCAGCACATTTCAGAGTTTTTTCTCACAGGAATGTGAGGAATATGTGTGTTTTTAGTCAACGTTTACATGGCACTGTGGGTATGAAAATGGTGTGGGATGCATGGGAAGCCCATCACCCTGGACTTGTCCAAGGTGGCAGCCTAGTCAAGCCAAAAAAGTGCAGCCGCTCACTATTGCAAGTGGGATGATACTGGGAGTTAGCCAAACTCTCTTGGCCCATATGGAAAAACAACACCCAAAAGAATCAAATGTCCTCTTGCTTCCCATTGAGATGGGATGCTTTAACCTGCAGAGAAGCAGAAAGCTTTTAGGGATATACTATTCTGCCCCCCTCCCCTGGGGGCAGATCAGTGGTAATTACCCCAATCAGCCCCCGGGGGGGCAGAAAGAAAAGAATGCTGGCCCTTTAATTAGGGTGGGGGCATGGCCATGCCCATTCAGGTCAGCCCCCACTCCTCTATTTTTATTTCAAAATTAAATCTCTGGTGCCTAGTGGACGTTCTACCCCAATGGGGGGAGGGTGGCTCTGGGGCAATTATCTACAGGTGGGGCAGAAAGACTGAAATAAAAATAAATTGTCCCAGTGGAAGCACAAGCCCTTGCCCAAGGGGCCGCTCCCTCATACCTGGTGGCTAGTGGGTGGATCCCTGCTTACGGATCGCTCTCTTGTGACGATCCCCAAGCAGAGATCCACTGGACAGAGGTACCTTTAGAAAGGGGGGGGGTATAATACAATAACTCTCCCATTAGAATCAGTGCTCTGGGGCTGAAATAGCCTTGAGCACTGACTCAGTGAAAGTAAAACAAGCCCATCGGCTAGTCTTGCTTTCACTTTTACTGCAATTATGCCAGCATGCCTTGCGCACTGACCATCATTGTAGTAAAAAGAAAAAGGATCAGACTGCTCAGAAAGCTCTTCCTGAGAAGCCTGATAAAAAGGAGACTGTTTCCCCATTTATTAGGGGTGGGGGCATGGTCATGCCTATTCTGGGCAGCACCCACCCCTCTTTTTTATTTAAAAATAAATCCCTGGTGCCTAGTGGGCTTTCTGCTCTGTGAGCACTTTAAGTAAAGTGACTTTCTCTAACCATATCACCCATCCATAATAAACTCTGAGTACCATCATTATAGCTCTTCCGTACATCAGTAATCAAGCACAAGAGAGTAAATTGTGATGGGATAGAAGCTGGTGTAAAGAACTAAAAATATATGTTAATAATTGTCAGATGTTAAAAAAACATTAAAAGTGCACTAGCCTGCTGTAAACACTATCAATGAGAAGTTGTAGAAGTTCATTAATAAAATTATAAAATCAGAAAAGTGATGAGCATCTTAGTATAGTCAATGTTCCTGCACCATTATCCACAACCTTGTACACAACCCGATACAATAATCTACAAAGACCCATCATAGTAGGTAGATGTATGATTCTATGGTAATGATATTACCCAGTGCTTAATTTGTACAAAGATAAGTGCTGCTGCCCAACGTTTTGTCCAGAAGCCTGTGGTTTGTGCTATATAATATCAGGGGTGCTGAATATCAAGGCCACGTAGTCTGATTCCACCTCATGCCTCTTTCTTCCACCACTAGGTACTCCAGAAGGCAACCCCTTGCCCCCTTACTCAAATCAGGTTGTTTTTCATCTCTGCTGTCTTTCTTTGCATACATTAATGTCAATTAGGTGTCGCCAGGGGTTGCAGCTGTGACTCTTGGCTTGCCTCACACGACCCATGGTACTATCTTTGTGACTCTTGGTTTCAGAGGTGGCAAAATCACTGTCAGGAAAACAGTGGCAGCTCATCATTATGGACATCTTTTGGGGCTCCTCTCTCTTTGTTTTCTGCCAATTGTTTATCACACTAATAGTGAATAATATTACTTTATTGACTATTAGTTTAATAAAATATGAGTGCAATGTTGGAATATGGCCTTCCCTGGCACCTGAGGTAAGTAAAAAAATAGATTTAAATGTATATTTTGTGATGTGTGCGTGCTTAAGAGTGAGAGTGTGTCCGCATGAGAGTGAGTGTGTGTAAGTGGGAATGTGTGTGTGTGTAAGCATGTGTGCATGTGTGTGTGTTTGTGTATGTTTGTGTGATAGTAAAGGTCAAAGGGTGTGTTGGACCTGGCCCTTTTTGCTGAGTCATCCCCAAACATTTTGCCTCCTTTCTCCTATTTTTTCTGACCAGTTTCTGTTATCTTTTAGACTCTAGGCACTTTACAACTGCTAACCAGTGCTGAAGTGAATATGCTCTCTGTCTAAATTGTTTTGGTGATTGGCTTACCCATGATTGGCATATATGATCTACTAGTAAGTCCCTAGTAAAGTGCACAAGAAGTGCCCAGGGCCTGTAAGTCAAATGCTACTAGTGAGACTGCAGCACTAATTGTGCCACCCACATGAGTAGCCTTCAGTGGCATGTCTCAGACCTGCCACTACAGTGTCTGTGTGTGCAGTTTTAAAGTGCCAATTCAATCTGGCAAGTGCAATTACTTGCCAGGCCCAAACCGTCCCTTTCCTACATGTGAGACTCGCCTAAGGTAGGTCATACGTAGCCCCATGGGCAGGATGCAGTGTATTTAAAAGGTAGTGCATGTACTGATGCATGTACTGATGTGTTTTATATGTCCTGATTGTGAAATACTGCCAAATTCAGTTTTCACTATTGCAAGGCCTTTATCTCTCAACACTCTCTTAACACAGGGACCATCTTTAAATATCTTTTAAGTGCAGTTTCCCATTGGGAGCAGATAGAGATGTGGCGTTTGGAGTCTCTGGGCTCAAATTCTTTTTTTTTAAATACACCATTTGGTGAAGGTGGTTTTTAGATTGTCAGTTTGAAAATGCCACTTTTAGAAAGTGTGCATTGTCTTGTTTAACTATTCTGTGTCTCTGCCTGCTTGTGTATTCCATATCTGGGTCAGACTAACATTTGGCCTGTTGTAAATCCCCCCCCCCCCAGACAGTGACACAAAGGGAGCTGGGGAGTGTTCTGCATATCCTGATGAGTCTCCTGGGCTAGAGTGGGAAGGTAGGGGCCGACACCTGCACCTGAAAGGGCTGTGCCTGTCCTCATACAATGTAGTCCCCAACCCCCTGGTGTGTGTCTGGGACTATGCCTGTGCAAGGCAGGATCTTGTCAACAACAAAGACTTTCTTATGACGTTTACCTACTTCAAAGGCAGAAAGGGGTATAAGTGTTGGACCCAAAACCCCAGACTTTTAGAACACTTCTGGATCAAGAGGAACCTCTGCTTTGGAGAAGAGCTGAAGATCTGGAGGAAGAGTACTGCCCCTTTGCTGTTTGTGCTTTGCTGGGTTAGCCTGAAGTTGCTGCTTCTGCTTCTGTCTTAGAGAGGGCAAAGACTGGGCTTTGCTGTGTATCCTGCTTGAGAAGATTCTCCAAGGGCTTGTTAGAAAGTCTCAGGGACAGCAAAGACTTCACCTACCAGCCTCTGAGTTCACTTCCTGTGGATTCTAGCTTGCCAGGTGGTACCTATTCCAGTTCCTGGACCCCTGGAAACCAAAGCTGGTGGAAAACCAAGTGCAACGACTTCGGATGACATAGTAAGGAAGCCGCTGCCTGAACCAGCACCGCCTGAAGCCAGGGTTCTTGCTTTAGTGCGATGACCCCACTGGCATCGCAGGCCCAACATTGCTGCAGCCGCAGACGTCCCTTGATTTCGTGAGATCGGAATGTTGTATCACTGACGTTCGTGACACCCAACTCCACTGTGGTGCTTGCAGCCCTGTGGCATGACCGGGACCCCATGAGGTCAGTCCATAGTGTCTTGACCCGCCGACAAAGACCCCTCCGGAAGTGTATGTGACTGACACCTTGCACCGACGCCACCTCACCTCCACGGCTCCACAGCAAGGATCCGGCATCTCTCACCAACGCCTTCACTCATCTGCTCCGCAGCACCGGAACCAACGTTGCCTCAGATCCACCAATGCCACGCTCCCCGACTCAGTGCACAGGCTTGTTTCCTCATTGTTCACAAGGTACTGTACCTGGGGGTCAATGTTCCTCTGTGACTGGTGCCATTTGCGCACATTGTTGGGAATAACACCGTCACAATGCCGTGATAACACCAAATTGCAGCATTTGTGTTTCTAAGCGCTATATTCCAGTTTAATCTTGAGAAATTAATAACTTTGCTTGTGTATGTTGGATTTTTGTCGTTTTGGCCACTGGGGGAGGGAGGTTATCCTAGGTGTGTATCCTCATTACCCTGACTAGAGTGAGGGTCCCTGCTTGAACACACTGCAAACTGACTGCCAACCAAAAACCCCATATCTAACAATGTGTGATGTTACCTACGCTACCCTGGCCTTTTGATGAATTGACGTTTAAGATTGCATAAGCATTTTCATCAAATTATTTGATTTCTGGAAGGATCTTCTACCCTCTCAATGCAAGAAACTGAGAAAGAACTGTAGATATACGGCCAGCATACAAGATAACTATAAATACCAGTGTCTTATTCGGCACATATCTTATGAAGGAAGGGTAGTTTTTAGGAACTGCTTGATAGCACAGCTATCTGCAAGACCTATTGTCACCAATTCCTTAAAATATAAGGAGGGTGGGATTTAGCTCCTCTCATGCTACTTCCCTCTCATCTCATTCTATTGACTGTTTAGTGTATTGTTTTGCCTCCTAAACAGTGTCCATGTTGCTATGCAACAGGGACTATTTTACATCGAAATGCAACAGGGACTATTTTACATCGAAAAAGTACACGGAACCATGATACATTAAATTATTTACTTCATGCAAGCATTGTAGACAGAAAGTGCCCATTGTTTATTTATTTTTTTCACTGCAGCAGGTTTTGTTTATATGTTACCCAGGATTTGAAATGCAAGCAATTTCTACTGACTTTACTAGTGCTTGTTAGGTTGAGCATAGTAGCGCACAAGCGCTGCTTTTCCGACATGTTGGAATCTATTTGGGCTTTTAATCACGCCCACCTCACGCCCATCACTTTCACTCGTTCGTGGGCTTGCCTTTTGAAAATCCTTTGATGACATTGGTAAATGCTTTACGTTTATCCCTCCTTAGGGCGGTTTGTTACCTCCTTGGGGACCGACCCTGTTACATGGATAATTGCACTTTTGCCAATATGTTTGACTGCAAGCAAACTCTATTTCCTTTTGTGTCTCTCTTTCGGGCTCATGCTCATGGCGGTTGTAGTGCTTTGAATCAGCTCGCTTATGTCAGCTGTTTTACTTTTTATTTTCAATTTATGTAGCAAGAAACGTCCAGTTAGGAATTTACAATGCTAATTGCTCTAACTCGAGCAAAAGCGAGACCCATTGCATTGCAAATGCTTGTTTTTTTCTGGAAGCCTTTACAGTCAAGTATAAATTGTGACATCCTTGAACATTGTCTTAAACCTACAAAAGTATCAAAATGTAATAATGTATGTTAAAACAGCCACAACTCCTAAAAACATGTTCTCAAAATGGTGACTTGAGAACCATATACTGTACTATGACATCACGAAAAGATGCAATACTGTTCTATCCTTCCTAGCAGTCAAACAACTCATGGTAACAGTTTTCATTATTTTTCTTCTCCAGGTACTGACTGAACTAGCATACAGCTGCTGCTATTTGCTGTAAGTTGCATAAAGGGAATAGGAATGGTGGAAGGAATTTCAGTGCTTTATGCAAAACAATCTGTAGGAAATGACCCTCTTTTGTGTAGTGTACCACCAGATATTTGACTTATCTGTTTGGCTTGGTGTATAACTCTATGCACTTTACCACTGCTAGCCAGTAATAAAGTGCCTGTCCTCCCCCTTTAAACATGGTTGAATTAGTATACTCCTAACAGGCATATTTAACTTACATATAAGTCACTAGTGTACGGTACAAGGTGTAACCTGGCCTGTAAGTTAAATGCAACTAGTGGACTGCAGCACCTATTCTGTAATCCACTACAGTGACACTGCAAACCTAGCTGTGTCTCCCTGGACTTCTACCACCCCTGAAAACCTGGGACTTGGAAACATTTTGACTCCAAGAACCATTGGAGGACTGAGACAAACCTACCAAGCTGATCAGCCCAAGGTGGTTTGCCAATGGGCTTAAGATTCAGGCTTCTCCACCTCTCAGCTTTTTTGGAATGGAAGATATTCTGCAGCACGACCTTGTGGAGACAGTATCCAGCCTTGTAGAGCCCTTTGTTGCTACAGCCTGCAGGACTGTGCCCACTGGAGGAATCCAAGTGCCCAAAAAGTGACTAAGTGTGAACTAAGACATCTTGACAGGGCAAAGGTGCTAAAAGTATCCAGTCAGTAAGGGACCCTCCCTGGGCGCAAAACTTGAATTTCTCCAGGTTGGAGCTTTTCTGCTCAAAACCAACAGCTTCAGCAGGACCACGTTCCATGGCCATACAACCTTGTGAAGCCCTCATAGCTACAGCCTTACCCCGCTGAAGACAAATGTGGCACATAGTTCATCCCACATTTTACATGTGCATTAAATCCAATGGCATTTGTAACACTGCGGATGGGATATCCGTCACATCTGTGACAGAGTAATCCATCTGCCAAACTCTAAATCAGGCCCTAAGTCCCAAGAAAAACCTTTAACCTGGTTTCCGTGTCCAACCAGTACACCACTGCAATCAACCTCACAATGTGCCTAAGTTCATGTCCACTGTGACCAGTTGGCCACTATTGGTACTCAATGCTTTTTGACACTATTTTTTATTTACATGTTAAAAAATCATATGTTTGGCTCCCTTTATTGGATTTTTGTTGTTTTGGGGTCATTTTATCTATTACAATTTACTCTATTGTTCTACATTGGTTTATGATGTATATTGTGTTGTGTTTTGACTTTAATATTGTTTTGGCACTGCATACATATTTTACACATTGCCTCTAAATTAAGCCAGTTTGCTCTGTGCCACAGCTACCATGGGGATTTCAGGATTATTTGGTGACTTTAGCATTCCACCCTGACAAGGATTGTGCTTATTACTTAAGGTGGGCAGTCACCCCCTCAACTAACAACTCAATTTCATATAATGTAATTTCGCTGTCAGGGCGGGCTTCATCTTGTAATTTTGTGCCATCTAGTGGTGGTGCACTAAGGCAGCAACTTTACCTCCCCTCAGGGAGATGTGGCTCAACCAGGGAGAGCAGATGACAGACACAGAAAATAAATGAATGTGCGCCTTATCAGAATGCAAGAGCATGTGATTGTCTGTCACAGTTCACTCTTTCTCAGAGTAGGTACATTTATGTGATGAACAAGGGGCGTCAATGTTTCATACACTTTAATTTAGCAGAGTTCCTGGTAAATGAGGAACGCCTGTTTGCGTTTCACCTCGGAGAATTGTGTGGAGCCAGTTTTCTGCTTGCAAAGCTAAATTCCACTTTCCTCAAGCCAATAATTAATTAAGTTGGTATTTTATAGGTTTGGTAAGTAAATCATGCATGCGAGTGAAACCACCATAAAACGGTCTTGTTTCAAATATAACAGCGTTACATAATTTCTTCTCTTACATTACACGCCTTTATGAAAACAAATTAAACAATTTAAGCAAATGAAGTCACTTAAAAACGTCTCTGGTTCCGCAGTGTCGGCTGGGCGTCTTGGTCTCTGAAGATGTGTACAAACATATTGTACTTAAAAGAATGCCGAGGAGGGGCAAACAACGTAAATACACGCCCTCCTCACAAAGCAAAATAAAAGAAAGGCCTCTGGTAATATGGGTGTTAATTATTAATTGCGCCCTTATACCAAGCTTTGTTGTATTATTCATTGCATGGGTGACCCCCGGGCTATCATGGTCCAGGACTTCCCATCCCACGCGCGCCGCCCCAGACTCATCTGGAGCACAGGGTGGGATCAGGTGGGCAGATTCCAGATCCAATTTATCACTTCATGAGGCCAGAGCTTGTAGGAGGTAGTTAGTTTGTATAAATAAATGAGGGCAATCTGCTTCAAGGCAACACCAGCCCCAGTGACCCCCCCCCCCCCCCCCCCCGACTTCCTTAGAGGTTATTTTGCAACATACACTTGTTATACGATAAACAACGGAAGAAAAGACACGAACTTTGAAAATGAATCCACTTAAGGTAAAGTAAGAATGAATTGAACGTGTACATATCAGGGTATTATTATTTTCACGGAAGCAAGCTGATATGTTAGTTATTCCCAATATGTGTAGGCCTCGGCCATAGGAGCAATAACCTGCTGGCATAGGGCGTCTCCCCAGGGCAGACATAGATTCTTGCCTGCAAACACTGCACTCACTGCTCTGTTGCCTTAATAAACAAGCCGCAAGCAGTGACAAAGCAAACAGATCTTACCTGTGCGACCGATTGGCCTTGCAATGCTTTTTAACCCTACCAGGCCATTCACCAACCCAGGAGCAGGTGATACTAAAAGTGCAAAAGGGCTCAGGACGTTCAGGGGACTGGGGAGGGGGTTCGTTTTTAATTAATAGAGGAGGATGGAGGGAGATTTGGGAGCAGGGAGAAAGAGATTGATAGTAGAGAGTGACTCATGCACTGCAATGCAAGGCCTGACCTAAACAGCGCCATCCAGTAAAAAACGATTAGAGCAAAATGCTTTGAATCGGGGTAATGAAGTGAGACAGACAAGAAAGTCATCCAATACTGAGCACGAGGCTCCCTCTGCGTATTGAAATACTGTTCACAATAGGTCAACAGTAGACAACTAAAGACCTAGGGGAGACCTAAAAAGTACAATAGCTACATGCATAAGTTGCAACTTTGTCCTCGAGATCTTACTATAGATGTCAATTGACAGCACAAAAATGGAATCCCTATGTAGCTAACACCTAAATACTAGAAGTTTTCACATCCTGTCCCTGCCCCTGCCCCTGCTGCACTTGCATGGCGTATGCAGTGATTCTGAAGTAAATACAATGAGGACACAGGGGGAAAGTGTAGTGGGCATGGAAGGAAGCAACTACTTCAATTAAGATCAATTTCAGGATTTCCACATGAAGCCAAAAGAATCAGAATATCTATATGAATACAAACATAGGGCTTGATTTAGAGTTCGGCAGATGGGTGACTGTCACAAACGTGACGGATATCCTGTCCGCCATTTAACAAGGGTATTATATCCATTGGCACTTGTAATACGCAGTCGGCTTATCCATCACATTTGCGACGGAGAAACCCATCTACCAAACACTAAATCAGGCCCATAACCTTCAGATATCTGTCTGTAAGAGGGTCAGAGAGACATCTGTGTACAGGTGGAATCTGTGGACAGTGGACAATTTGGTTGGGTGTCAGAATAATGAAAACGAAAATATCGTCTGACATAAATGTTATGGCCTAAATATTATATGCAAAAATATCTCTAAAACAGTGCAGATATTCTATTATTAACTTCAACGAGTCTACAGTAGTGTAAATGAAATTTACTACAAAATATTTTTCTTACATAATATTTAGGGCTCGATATTCGGGGATTAAACTGCACTATTTGATGGCCATGCAAGCCTTATGTGTACCTCAATAATCTGTAAGGAGCAGGTACCGTATTCTGGTACTGTTAATTTATAAAGGATAAGTTCTGCTCATGATAAATCTTGGGCTTACCAAGCTAATTATTAGATTTTACCTGAAATCCTTTTTTGATACTACTTAATGAATGTTGCTTTTAAACAGTCCATTGTTGCAAGTCGCTTGGTGGAACAGATCAATAATAAAGAGGAATGGGAAGAATATCTGAAAATTGAAGACATCTTTTAGGAAGTCAACACTTACTGATGGAAGTGAAAGCCAAAATATGGCCCTCATTATGCCACAGTGGCGATCTCACCTCTGATCGGCTGGCAGTGAAGACCGCCACATTATGAGTGTGCCGGGTTGGCCTCTCCCAACCTGCCACATCCCTGCTCCGACCGCCAGGGTGGTTGGACCCGCCGGAGATGAGCATTACCGACCCAGCAGTCCAATGAAGACCGCCGGCGGTATTATGAGCCGGATTTCCACCATAGTTTCTACAGCGGCAGCACCGCCACGAAAACCCTGCCGGAAAGGCTATTGGTGACAGGGAATTTTTTCCCTGTCACTGGCAGACGACTACCCCCTCTGCCCCGCAAGCACAATACCCCCCATCCCTCCTCCATATCAGAACCCCTCCACCCCCACTTCAGAAACAGCACCCTCCCCCCACCCACCTTCAGATACAGCGCCCCCACCCCCCTTCAGATACAGCACCCTACTCCTACCCCCCTCACCGCATACATGGCCACAAACACCCACACGCACCCCGCATTACACTCACTCACCAACACTGACGTACATGCATTCACTCAC
Source organism: Pleurodeles waltl (assembly GCF_031143425.1). Taxonomy (NCBI): domain Eukaryota; kingdom Metazoa; phylum Chordata; class Amphibia; order Caudata; family Salamandridae; genus Pleurodeles; species Pleurodeles waltl. The sequence continues at coordinate 874,247,991 of NC_090447.1, forward strand.
ATGTATCCATACACGCATTCACTACAACACTCATACTCGCATTCACTACAACACATACTCTTATTCAACCATGCATACACACATGCATACACACACCCATACACACACACATACACACACCCATACACACATCCATACACAACACCCCCCACCCTCCTACCTCCCTCCCCTGTCGGATGATCGACTTACCTTGTCTGGCAAGGAGATTGTCAGGCAGGGAACAGGCGCTTCTACCACCAGAAGCACCCCGACATCGGGACACCGCCAGGCCGTATTACAGGTCATGGAACCACCCATGCGCCTCCGACCGCCAGCACAACTACTGCAGGATTTCCGCCGAAAATGTGGCGGAAATCCTGCAGTACTTGTAATATGGTGGCGGTCTTCTGGTGCCAGGGGTTTGGCAGTCTTGGAAAAAGATCGCCAAAGTCAAAATGTGGACCTATGTCTCTTATTCTGGTGCATCAGGGGAGTAGACATCAGTATGTGAAGGGGATGAACAGATAAGGGGGTCATGTCCCTAGTCATCTGAGACAGCACTGCTGAAAATTGAGGCCAAACAGTTGGAAGTCCACATTAATGCAGAGGCACAATATGCATGCACTGGTGGGTACATCCTGACAGGATTCCCCAAGCAGCCAAAGCGTGCATGTTTATACAAGGGGGCAGTAGCTGTGAAAACAAATACTATGCAGATTACTTTTATTTTTAGCCCCTTCATCTTCCTCGGTCTGGTAAGGCCCTGTGGTAATAAGCATCAATGACTGGCAATGTTCCTGGGAGCTGTCATCTTATTAGCTATATAATCTAATATTTTTACTTGATCATTATGTGGTGCATCAGGGGGTGTCAGAGACCTTAGCCAAAATTTACATTTGGCTTTGACACCTCATCAGCTAATGAATGGCATGGGAATTCTTCAAAGAAATCCTTTCTGACACCTAATTTATTTTAAAGAGGCGACAGCAAGAGAAACTCTTACTCAGGGGCTCACAGCAAAACTCAACAGCAGTCTTAGGCTACACATGGGGCAAGTGCATGTGTGAGACACCAGAGTGCTGAAAATGTATTTATGTCTATCTGTGAATGATGATGAGGCAATTCTGAAATCACTGAACATGCAGAGTGTTAGAAAATTCTCCAGATGTCGGTTACTGTTGCAATCAGGTTATGAGTGTTTGAGACTTCCCACTGTAAGTACTCAACCACACATATTAGTAGTGATTAATCTGTAGTCTTCAGACCACCATGGCCCCACTGTGAGTGCTCAGGCCAACTTGAAGAGTGCACGTGTAACAGCTCTCCAGCACAATGGGCAGTTTGGGTCAGAGGGACCGGGTCTGGGCACAAAGAAGCCCGATGCACAAAGGTAAACCTACACTTTTGTGTAAGTTTACTATTTTTTGGTATTCACAAACTATGAGTTTAATTTTACTAACAGTAATTTGAGACTCTGCAGTCAGGGCGAAGAACTCCACATACACACTAAGGTTCAGTGTAACCACCTTTCACTGTCTAGTGATGACATTAAACATGAAATATGGGATGCAGCCTGCAAACTGCGCAATCAGAAAAGTAGTACTCACTTTTCACAGGCACACCTCAACATAACTACTGTAAATGTGGGTTTGTAGGTCGCTATACTAGTGAACTTACAGCTGCTGCCAGTGCTGTACACTGTCATGTATAATGCCTTCTTTGCGGAAATAAACGCTGCAGTCATTAATAGGGTTACCAGGTATCTTTATATAAGCAGTGATACCATATTCCAACCCAGAATTTCCTTTTACAAACCGGTTTGGTGCGACCCAGATGAAGCGAACCAAGACTACAACTCCCAAAATGCAGTAGACTGTGAAATTAAACAGACTCATCTGTTAACCCCAGTGATGGATATGCCTCAGTTTATATTTATTTTATATTATTATATACACACATATTAGAGAGACACCATTTTCTCCTTTGTGGCTACTGTTGAAATATGTGTTCCACAACAAAAGCCCTTTTTTCATTTCTTATAACCCCACCCTCCCTGTTACATCTGTCCACCATACGTTTCAATACAAAAAAGCAAAGCCCTTCATGCATGTGGCCAAATTTGGGTCTGAAGAGCCAAAGAAACAGGGGCAATACCATTTTCAATATAAATGTTTGGGAACTTTTCTCCTACAAAAAAATCAAAAGTTAATCTTGGACAGCATACAGGGCTCAACTGCAGCCTTGAACGTCTACGTGACCATGGAGATCCTTGGTGACTTGCAATATCCAGTTCAGCAGCAGGGTCTTGATGTCAGAAGCAATGACACACTTAAGGTTTACCTCTCCTAGGCGATGGGCCCCTCCCAGTTTTCAACAAAGATGATAAACAGCATATTACCTTGAACATCTGCCTTTATGCTTGGCACCATAATGACCAGCAAGAAATCAGTTATTCTTAATAGGGAAAGGGGCCTGGGTTCATACAACATTACCTTCGGTTCAAAGTTTGCTTCCATAATGGGGATTGAGCACTGGCAACAAATGATATCATCTCTGTAATTAGAAAACTCCCACGGAATATTCTGAAAAGTCAATACTGACCTCTGTATCTCTGAGAATATATCGAGCTCTGCGACTCAAGGAGTTTTCGATAATTAACTGCTGCACTGGTCAAAGCTGATACAGCCAGCATGAAACATAGTTTCGTGTTGAAATCATCCGGAAAGGGAATCCAATGTGAAAAAAGAGCACTGCTATCATCTTGGAGAGCATCAGTCTTTACTCTGTATATCACAGAAAAAATATTTCTTTCAAATAAAAATATTTTATTGCCATTTGTCAGTGATTCATTTGTAAAAAAATAATAATAACAATAGTATTCTTAGTAGTCGAAGACAGTGCTTGTGGGGTATCCGAGCACCAGTACTTCTTTGTTTTGATTGCATCCCAGGTCTCTTGCCACCATGCAATGCTTCCTGTTATCAATCTCACTCTTAAAATTTACTTTTCGTTTCCTCCCTTTGTCACTATTTTCCTAGTCTTCTCTTCCCCTTGTCTTCTCCCTTGCTGTGGGTCAAAGTCCCCAAAAATGAGTGCCAACCACAATAAAAAGTTCCTATCTGTTGTAACGGAAAGTTTCAATTCTATTAAGGGCATGGAGGTGACGATTATGCTCATCACTCTCCACTTTGTTCCTCACAGCAGTCTTACATAAATACAAAACTACCTTTCCCATCAACCCTAGAGAAAAGAAGAAAAACATCATATCCAATCAGTAAACAGTCAATCAATGCTGTTTATGCCCCCTCTTTCTTTGTGCAACAGATACCTGGGATTTGCAAACTTCATCCCTGTTTGACTAATTTTTGCTTGAAGGCATAATTTCCTGAAAAGGACAATCATGTGACTCATGCCAGCAGAACCAATGAGAACAATCATCAAATCAGTGACGTGACCAATGCAGCAATGAAAACACTATGTTACAACAGCTAGGAAATGTTATATTCTGTCTCAGGACCGGAGGTGAAGATTATGCTTGTTCAAAGCTTACTTACCACCAGCGTAGCCATATCGACTACAGGCTTGAAATAAAACGTTTTAAACATAGAATCATAGACCAGTTGGCCGTGTTCAAAGTGTCTTCCATGCAAACTCCCAAAGAGAAAGTCTTAGGTGCTAACGCATCTCTTGCCATATGTGTACCAGAAACAGATGTGCTAATACCTACTTCTTCTCTGACACCCCTCACCCATCTGTGGACGGGGAAGAAACTGCTTTAAACGGTTTACGTAAAGCAATTAAGAGGTGATGTTCTCCCACCAGGTCCTTCGTCCATACCTCATAAGCTTTAAGGCAACTGACCACACAACTGTGGAACTGCCTCAAATGAAGGATGAGAGACAATCCTGGAATAACAATTTGTTCTCCTCAATATATGAAAGGTAACCCTGTCTGGGGTGAATATCAAACCTGTAATATGAAGGGATTTTACATCCAACACTCTTTTACAGAATAATATGCACAACAACATTGCCAACTTGTCTGATAATTCCTTCCTAATAGGACACTTATTATGTAGCAGCAAAAGAAAAAGATTAAGAACCCTGCTGACATCCCAAAGGGAGGAATACCTGGGTTCAGGAGAAACCAACAATCTTACACCCGTCTTAACTTACTAACCATGGAGTGTTCTCCCGCCGGAAAACTCTATGAAAAGGTGACCTGCCGAGATCGCCGAGTGGAAGATGGTTACCGACCTGAACAGGGGAAAAGCATACCATGCCTCCATACTCCAGTCCTGCAGGTATGCATCCATCGCCATCACTTGCGGGTCCGACCTCCAGCTGAAGTAGTGTTTCAGATGGCAATCGAGGTGTGAGGCGAACTAGTCCACTGTGAAGAACCCTTAAAGCCAGTGGATCATCTGTAGTGCCTCCAGATGTAATTTCCAAGCACTGAGGTCCTGCAGATGCCAGGAATACCAATTGGCCTTCTTGTTGGAACTCCTCGGAAGGTACCCCGCCATCACTGAAATGTTGAGATCCAGACAATATTGCCAGAATCCTTTTGCCAATTCCGCTATCAACTTAAATCTTGCACCCCCAAGTGGTTGATGCACCTCACAGCTGAGATATTGTCCATTTTCAAAAGTACTGAGCAACTCACGTTGTCCTTTGTCCAGCAGAAGACTTCAAAGCAGTCAGCCAGGAGATCCAGACAATTTATGTGCACAGTTTGTTCTTCTGAGGACCAATTCCCTCTGGTGGACACACCTCCACAGCTGGTCTCCCAGCCTGTTGTGCTGGCGACTGATTCTATAATTATATTCAGACTAGAAATCAAAATGGCCCTCCTGTTCCAAGCTTCCGTGTGAGTCAGCCACCACCTCATCTCCTCTTTGATGTCCTCTGTTAAAGAGACTATCACTGAGTAAGTCGAACCTACGTGTAAATGGTGTGCCTTCAACCATTGAAGAGCCCTGTAGTGAAGAAGGCCTGGGAATATGGCTTGGATGGATGATACTAGCAGGCCCACCAGTCTAGCCAATTGCCTGAGAGGTGTGTGCATTCTGGCCACAGTCTTCCTGAGTTTGTGGCAAATCTTTTCCATCTTCTTTGAAGGTAGACTGAGAGTGGCTTCCTTGGAGCGTGTAGCGAAACCTATGAAAGTCGCTCACTGAGCTGGAACCAGCAGGGGCTTCGTTTCATCGATCATGAATCCCAGATGTTTCAATAGATCAACCTTCGTCTGGAGATGGCCTGACAATCCCAAGGACACTGGTCCATCAGTAAAATGCCATCTAAACAGATGATTAAATGAATGCCCCAGTTGCAGTGAAACTCCACTACTGATTTGAGAGCCTTGGTAAAACACCACAGGGCAGATGACAGGCCAAAAGGGAGTGTCTGAAATTTGAAGACCAGATGATGCCAGAGGAATTGGAGAAATGTATGATGGGGCGGGAAGACCTAAATCATGAGACAGGCATTGTTTAGATTTAAGCGTGCTATTGAATCTCCTGGCCTCAGGAGACCACGGAAGAAATGAATGCCTACCATCTTTTATTGGCAATATATCATTCACTTGTTGATCTCCCTAAGATTGATTACCGGGTGTTGACTTCCATCCCTCTTCTCCACCAGGAAAATATTGCTCACAAGCCTCTTCGGGTGAAGGGCTGAGTGAATGATTGCCCCTTTTCTCTGGCAATCGAACAGGGAACCCTGTATTTGGGAAAACACCAGAGGGTGGGGTCTGAAAGGTTGGAGTCCCCAGGAACTCTAGGAGAAAACTCTAAATTGTTTGGATAACCCATGCGTTGGCAGTCATCATCCACCAGTTCTCGTTGAACAATATCAAACACTCTCCCACCTTTAGTTGGGAAGAAAGGATAGTTCTTACCTTGAGAAGATCCCTGAATGCAGCCACCCCCTCTACCCTTGCAGTCTTGTTGAAAGTGGAGGGAGGGGTAGAAACCTCCAAATCTTGCGGAGGCTTGCCTCTGCCCTTGGCAGGAGTCTTGGCCTGTCTGAGAGGCATAGGTGAGGAAACAGTTGGGTGAGCAACCCCTGCCATGCCTGGCCCCAACAAAATCCTTGGAGGAATAGATCTTTTTAATGGAGGTCTTTGCCTTATCAAGAGAGTGGAAGGTGGCAACAAAGTTGCCAAGATCCTTAATAAAGGGATATCCAAACAACCCCTTTGCGCTTTTCAGCCTGCCTCTGATGCTGCTAAATCGCCCAATTTCGTATCTACTTTAATGAGGAGGAAGCGCCTCCTCTCAGCTGATAGTGCACAGTTGGCATTGCCAAGTAGAATTACTGTTCCCGGGCCCATTTGTGAAGTACTTCATGGGAAATAAGGGACTCTGACTGTTTGGCTTCCTCTGCCATATCAGGGAACTCCGTAAGGTGCCATGTCATGCCCAAGAGCCTACCTTGGCATGACTGCCAGGAGCGGTCTATTCCCTTCTGTAGGTCCCTGATGTGGTTTATGAAGAATGTCCCCATCCGTTTGTCAATTTCAGGGGGGATATGGGGCACCTTTCCACTCCAGGAATGCGCAAGAGCTCTTCACTCGCAAGCAGGCCTTGATCTTGATCTTATCCACAATGCCAAAGAACACGTGGGAACATATATGGTATGCATAGTTTAAAGAGTATAACAGGAGGGGGTGGGGAAATCACTCCATCAAAGACAACAGTGAGATGGAGTGGGCCAAATGTCACCGCTTCAGCCTTCATCGCCCTTCCAGCATCGATCCTACTTATGAATAGAATCCTTTTTAGGGTTCATGAGACATAGAGCGTCATTAAGAGTGCAGCACAGAAACAAAGAAGGGCAAATGTTAGCCGTGAAACAATGGAAACATACCAAAAGTAATATTAAACATAAACAAAGTACCTGTAAAAACTGAAACTTGGCCTGCACTTGCTCCGTAGATGCAATGCAGTGTTTGGAAACAGAGAACGTGTGAAGTGCAAATAGCAGGCCAGTACAGTTTGGCATTGATTAGCTGGATGTACTGCAATTTGCACTATTTTACAGCTTTGGATGAGACCAGGTGCAAAATATGGTATTTGACCGCAAATTCATCATTTTAGTTGTGAACATTTTAATTTGATTAAATATGGTTTATTTGTTTTGTGAACTAAGGTACAAGCATAGTCCGTGGTGCTTATTTGCTACAAATGAACAGTTGAGATTTAGAATTGGTGTAAATCCGTGATTGCAGAGTACGGGTTTCATTATCTCCTTATTTTAAAGAAAATGGCATATACAGGGAGTGCAGAATTATTAGGCAAGTTGTATTTTTGAGGATTAATTTTATTATTGAACAACAACCATGTTCTCAATGAACCCAAAAAACTCATTAATATCAAAACTGAATATCTTTGGAAGTAGTTTTTAGTTTGTTTTTAGTTTTAGCTATGTTAGGGGGATATCTGTGTGTGCAGGTGACTATCACTGTGCATAATTATTAGGCAACTTAACAAAAAAAAATATATACCCATTTCAATTATTTATCATTACCAGTGAAACCAATATAACATCTCAACATTCACAAATATACATTTCTGACATTCAAAAACAAATCAAAAACAAATCAGTGACCAATATAGCCACCTTTCTTTGCAAGGACACTCAAAAGCCTGCCATCCATGGATTCTGTCAGTGTTTTGATCTGTTCACCATCAACATTGCGTGCAGCAGCAACCACAGCCTCCCAGACACTGTTCAGAGAGGTGTACTGTTTTCCCTCCTTGTAAATCTCACATTTGATGATGGACGACAGGTTCTCAATGGGGTTCAGATCAGGTGAACAAGGAGGCCATGTCATTAGATTTCCTTCTTTTATACCCTTTCTTGCCAGCCACGCTGTGGAGTACTTGGATGCGTGTGATGGAGCATTGGCCTGCATGAAAATCATGTTTTTCTTGAAGGATGCAGACTTCTTCCTGTACCACTGCTTGAAGAAGGTGTCTTCCAGGAACTGGCAGTAGGACTGGGAGTTGAGCTTGACTCCATCCTCAACCCGAAAAGGCCCCACAAGCTCATCTTTGATGATACCAGCCCAAACCAGTACTCCACCTCCACCTTGCTGGCGTCTGAGTCAGACTGGAGCTCTCTGCCCTTTACCAATCCAGCCATGGGCCCATCCATCTGGCCCATCAAGACTCACTCTCATTTCATCAGTCCATAAAACCTTAGAAAAATCAGTCTTGAGATATTTCTTGGCCCAGTCTTGACGTTTCAGCTTGTGTGTCTTGTTCAGTGGTGGTCGTCTTTCAGCCTTTCTTACCTTGGCCATGTCTCTGAGTATTGCACACCTTGTGCTTTTGGGCACTCCAGTGATGTTGCAGCTCTGAAATATGGCCAAACTGGTGGCAAGTGGCATCGTGGCAGCTGCACGCTTGACTTTTCTCAGTTCATGGGCAGTTATTTTGCGCCTTGGTTTTTCCACACGCTTCTTGCGACCCTGTTGACTATTTTGAATGAAACGCTTGATTGTTCGATGATCACGCTTCAGAAGCTTTGCAATTTTAAGAGTGCTGCATCCCTCTGCAAGATATCTCACTATTTTTGACTTTTCTGAGCCTGTCAAGTCCTTCTTTTGACCCATTTTGCCAAAGGAAAGGAAGTTGCCTAATAATTATGCACACCTGATATAGGGTGTTGATGTCATTAGACCACACCCCTTCTCATTACAGAGATGCACATCACCTAATATGCTTAATTGGTAGTAGGCTTTCGAGCCTATACAGCTTGGAGTAAGACAACATGCATAAAGAGGATGATGTGGTCAAAATACTCATTTGCCTAATAATTCTACACTCCCTGTATGTCTGTGTCACAAGGGTTATGTATAATATGCAATTTTTCTTTTGACCTGTACAGGTTTCTTGAACACCAGATGGGGTTTTTGCAACTTTTTTATTGAAAATTTACTGTTAACTATATAAGTTTAGTGAAGATGCAAGTGAAAGAAGTGGAAGAAGTAGCTGTGCCACTGACCTATTTTAGGAAATGTTTAGGTTCTTAATTTAGGAACAGTTACCAATTGTTTATTATTAATAGATGGGCTAGCTTTCAACAATATGTAACATGCTGTTTCTAGGGGCTTCTTGGAGAAGGATAATCTATTTTACTACTTCTATAATATAAAGTACATACCATATTTTAATAGTTCTATTTCAAAATGGATGCACATTGATTTTTTGGAAACAAACTGCAATATCACGAAACATTTACCAGTGGCACTTCTGAAGAATCACAGAAATCACGTAAAATCTACAGCTCTTTCCTGGTATTTCTGTACACACAATAAACATATTAATTCATTAAATATTATTTGATGGGAAATATTCATAGTTATATTCCCTGGGTCAGCAACAGCATAGGCAAGAAAATGTAACAAGCATTAGCAAACCTAACAGGCCTGGGTTTGTTGTGCTAACAAAGTTAGCATTAGCACAGTAAAGCAAAGCATCTGGGAGGGAGCAAGTAGGAGTGAGCTAAGAGTGCTATAGTTGTAAAGTAGCCCCTCAAGATGTTCAAAGCAAGCTCCTAAATGGTGGTGGAAGGATACACCCAAATCTCCAACAGCATTAGGTGAGAGATTAATACTCCACTGGGCTGAACCAAGACATGACCGACAAAGACTAAAGCCAATGACTTAAAGAGGCAAGTCAGTGACAGTCAATGATTGAAGGGGCAGACCCAAAACCTACTCCATGTATATTGTAAGGAACAGATCTATTTGACAGCTGCACTGTCAACCCAGACCTCGAAAAAAGGAATGAATGAAGAGCGATACCTGATTCCATATCTTTACTGGTATAGAACAAAAAGAACTTCAAGCATTCATGAATGCAACTGCATACCAGAAATGAGGTCTGAACTCCACAAAGCCATAACCGAATTCTTAAAACTGAAAGAGCAGAACTTTGGAATTCAGGGTATCAGAAGAACACGTTTTCATAAAAAGGGTAACAGTGATACAATACTGGCATCCTGTTTAAAGATTCAATCTAATAAAAATAAAAAGAGTGCCCTACTTAAGACCATAGGATCGATTAATTAAAACTGACTTGGCTGGATATGTTTTTTAAGTGCCCGTAGACCGCTCTTACAACAGAAATTACTAAGGGTAAATTGTCTCACATTAAAATATTTCCCATGATAACAGTGACATTACATGAACAATAGAAAGCCATATGGAATCAAGGAAACTGCATTATTATGGCTTTTAAATCGTCTTAAACATAGTAAACTCCCAGCCTGGACAGTTTAAGCATTTGTTTTATAACTCCACCAACATACACCGATAAATGATTTATCACTGATGTACAGTTATGGAAATGAGACCAACAGTTTACTTTTGTCTTCCATGTAATCACCTATAGTATTGATTGGGAAGGCTGACAATGACTTACTGCTGTGTTATTCTTAATAGTTGTAATAACACTGATAATAACTTATGTGTAACTGCGCTTGTTAATTGACTTCTACCTTGATAATTTGGGGTCACTTTAGCCAAATTTAGATTATTCCTCTGTGATCTTCATCAAAAATGTTAAACATACTGTGTAAAATACTTAATTGAAAGCAGAGTGAGACAGGGTGGAAAGTAATTGTGAGAACTGACGTAGCACATGTTTTTGATTCTCCTTATTGAGAGTGTACCTTGATGGTATTGGAAATGTTAAGAGAAGGAAATACATGTTTAAAAATGTTCCACATTGCATATATTCCAAATGATACACACTTGAAAGGACAGTCACATGTCTTAATGGTTTTGTCGCTTTTAGGGGGCTTGATTAGGGTGTCCTCTTTCATTCCTAATGTTTGTCTTGCCATAAAAGCATTTACAAAATAAAACAAAATCACTGTTAGAATTAAAAAGATCACTCTAAGGTCTGTTGACAAGTGTATTTCTCAATAATAACAACAAAAATAATAATAATTATTATTATTATTAATATTATTATTATTGATATGCTTATTTATATTGTTATTATTAAACCAACATTGACAGCAATTGCAATATTGATAACATTAAAACTGATATTTCCCAAAGACATCTGTGTAGATCTGTGAAGCTTGATGCATAAATGCAAATTTTACCAGAATATTTTGGGCTAAATACAATCTGAAAAATTGTAGTGTACTAACATTGTTTACATAAAATATTGCCCTACTGCAATTAAAATATACAAAGTCCACACTCCATGGAGTGATGTGTTTTAAACAATATACAGGGAACAACATTTATGTCAGGCATCATCTTCGTTATTGGTATTATAACATACAATCCTAAAGTAATTTTAAAACGTGTAGAGTCAAATATGACCTTGGGGTCAGCCACTCCAGAAGACACCAAGAATCAATATGTTCACTTCTACTGCTTTGCAGGAATAAAGCATGAGTGCCATTCACAAGAAGCTGCAATTACTTTTTGAACTGGGGTGTTCCTATGATGCTCCTTTCTCTCCTAAATATGTGAATATGAATGACCTACTTTAGCTATGGTGTTTACATTCAGCTGGGCTTCAGTGGAAACTTCTTATTGATGACGTCCCTGGCGATCAATGGAACACAAACAACGACCACAACAGTTTAATTAAAAGCAGATCTCACTGGCTAAAATAAGTCCATGGGCCATTTTATAGCTCATTTTAAGGACACATCTTCACACTAAAGGCAGGCACAATAGACACATTTTACTCATTAGGAAATCATGCCGTAGGGCCTCTTTCACCTTCTTGTGGTTATATTTTTTTAATTGCATGTTTTAAAAATTTTAAACATAGTGATCCTGCTTCATGAGTACAACTAAGACGTGTAAAAAAGGAATTAGAATTCTACATTACACTTTCGGATTCGCACAGTCACGAAAGGCTGAATTTTACTATTGTAACTGCAGTCATCGTGACTGAAAATCTTCCAGCATGGTCTGGTCAATTTTCCACTATCTTAGATTAGACTATTGGGTGGAAAACGAGGGGCGTCAGAAGGAAGCGTGTCAGGAGGAAGCAATCATGCAAAATGCATGACAAACCCATAATCCTCCATGGGTTTTTTGGCTATTCCCAAACCTTTTGAAAACCCATTTCCAACTTGAAACCACTCATAATGTTGCTTCTTAAAACGGTTAGAGGAAAGGTACTTCCGGGGTAGGGATGGAGACACCAGTCAAAAACGTTTTGAGATCCAGCCCCATCACTTTAATTACTCTAATTCCATCGTTCTTAGCCCTGCAGTGTAGCTGCATCTGAAGTCCTTAACCAGCAAATGCCAATACTCGGGGATCAGTGTTTTCAATGTGCAAGATTAACAGAATTTCCTGAAAAAATGTGGGATAAAATTGGATATTGGTGCTTCTGCAGCGATTCCTCAATGGGTTCCCAAATTCTAAGGCATTTTTCTCATACACATGTTGGTAGATTTGAGCTGAAATGTGCTTGGGGCAATACAAATGGCAGTGTCTCCTTCGGTATTTGTGAAACAGCAGCCACGTACAATATAAAATAACAAACTCAGTGCAAAGTGAATGAATAATGTCGTATTGCCCTATGTCCTCTTCTTAAGTCATACATTTGTCAGCTGAATATATTGAAGTTCTACATGTAAGGGTAATTGCCCCCTGCTGCCTGCATTAATAGTTATTAAATGAATGCCCAAAATGTTTCACTACGGTTGAAGGTGAGGCAGCGTAATGAGAGGAATAGACGAATAACAGCTGTTAGGCTAGAAGTCTACCCCAAACCTTCTGACTGGCTCAGTCAAGCTCGGTATTCTATTGAGAGTGTATACAGCTTAGCATCAGACGATTAAGCATTGGATTTCAACAAATTCACACAGTCTCAAATAATGCACTCGTTCTGTTTTTATATCACACATAATTTGAAAATGTAAGATGTCCTTATAGTTTCAAAAACTTTTTTCTCTCACTTTGCAAGAGTATTTTAGGCTACCCAGAGGCATTTCAAGCTGTTGTGATCACTAGTCCCTCATATTGTACCACCGACTAAACGTTGTGTAGCAGTTACACAAAGACATTGTGTCCTTTGCTTCATGACATACAGGATTTCCCTATTGCTTTGTATCTGTATTAGGGCTATCAAATAAGCACAACTGCCTTTGTATTTTCCTTCGAACTAATTAAAAACAGCACATGATGGATGAGCTGAGGAGAAGTGTGACATTTTTTCCAGAATTCCAAAAATTGGACAGCACAATTGAAAATGATAGATGGCATGGTTATTATAGAGAGGGCTAATTCAGGAAAGGTCAGAGCGTTTTTAATGGGGTCTCCTGAAAATCGCTTTAGGCATACATATCGCTTCTCAAAAAGAAATTATATTTACTTCATGGCCTAATTTTGAACTACGAGATGACAATAATTGTATTACTGATTTTCAAATTATCAACACCTGCTCTTGCTCTAAATTGGAAAGCACAAATTTACACTTTGTGTCCTTACTCCTGCCTGCCTATCTGGGCCATATTACATAGTGTTGTACAAGAACTGTGCAACTTCACTTCGAAATTTCCACCAACATAATGGTAGTGTGTGAAGGGCCTACAGCCCAAGGGCCCCAGATTATGCCTAATTAAGATTGTCAATTATCTGTGGTTTGATAAAAGAGAAGCATTGAAGAACAGCTTGGGCCTACAACTCTACCTTTGTGTACATTTGTTGATATTTGAATGCTTTACAGCCTTAAAATCAACGTTCTTATAGCACATGTATTTGTGAGATACCACATTGCATTGCGTTAGCGAGACCAGTTGCTGCCATTGACATAATTGCTCAAAAAAGCTTGAATGTATTTGGCTGCCCTTTCATTTACAGCTTTAAAGTGCATCTAAAATCAACAGTTAGAAATGTGCCTGTGCACTGCCTTGCGGACCTGGCAAGCTGCAATGCAAGGAGAGAACAAAACAGTGGAAAAAACGTTATTCACGCAGTGTTTAACACCCACCTTTGAGACATGAAACAAAAATCGCCAACATTCTTAATGTCTGTCTGAGACCTCTGGCGTGGCAACACTCGTTTCCTCGTACCTCTGGTATACTCAGAAGGACAGAATTTTCAGCCAGTTGACTGCAGGATGGCTCAGTGGTTTAAACAGTCACTGCTGGTATCTGCAGGTCACTAGTGATGTAGGCTAAGCTTTAGTAGAACCCCTCATGTTACAAAAGGTCATCAGAATGTGACAGTTTATGTTTTATATTAATTGCGGTTTTATTGGTTAAACTAAAAAGCTGCACTGGCACACAATTTGAATGTGCACTTGCTTGTACTTCAGAGTTCATTTGAGGTGGCATTTGAATTAAATCACGTTAGAGAGATAAAGTTGATGTTATTATGTAATTTAGACTAACAGTGCATATAGAAACTATACTGAATTTCTCATGATTAGTAAATTATTAATGTAACTAAAAAATATGTGCAAATGTGAGATAAGTGCAATTCTCTGTTGTACTTAATGAAACGCAGTAGCAAAGCTTTTCTGTTTGAAATAAAATGTATTACTCATATTAATGAAATATTATGACTGCTGAATTTATAAGTTTACATATTACATTTGTTTTACTAAAACATATTAATTAATGTATTATCATTTCTTTGTGTTAGCATGAGTGGCACCTGATGAAGCTTGTACTTTGTGATTGTGTTAGAAATGCTAATTAATTTCCTAATGTGAACTTTCTTTTAAGTTATGTTTTCATGAGAAGCTTCGCAAGTTGGCAATAGACTTCACTGTTTAGATATAGAATTTTTTTAGCTAAGTATCCTTAATGGAAGAACATTGTGAACATAGACTGGTATCATCTACAATTGTATCAAACTTGTGTGGAGTGACACAGATTGAAGGTGTTCCCATGACAGATTTAGGAAGGAACTGGACTGTTACAACTTGGTGTCTGGTGATCGATACTATTGGATGATGTCCCTTCAACATGGAACTAACTGATATCGGTGAAGAGTCAGAAAGCTTTGTGAATCCTGAAATACTGATGAGCATTTGAACTTTGAGCAGTCCTGAGCAGTCCCTGCAGTTCCTAGAAGCTTGCAGAGAGCTCTTGATGCTTGCTGATCTTGATGCTTTGCTGATGAAGAGTCCCTGAATGTTGTATCCTCTGGAGAGGTAACTCCCTCTTTGCTATGTGCCCCTTGAAATGCCTTTTTAGTCTCAGAAATCCTTTTATTTTCCCCTTCACAAGACCCTTGACTGATCTTCTGAGATGCTGATGCTTTCCTTTTTTTTCTTTTTTTTTGCCTAATCTAGTTAGTGACCTGCAGTCCGACATTATCTTTTTCAAAATTATTTTTGCCCTTTTTATGTTTTTTGTATGTTGCCCGCATGTATTTCCCTGATTTGGTAAGTAGGGTTGACCTGTGATTTTTGATTTTGTTAATTTGAATTGCCTGATGATTATTAAATATTCGCAACGTATTATCTCTGTAAGGCTAATATTCTTGTTGATGCTATGCATTATTCTTCCTGAATGCTCAGTTGTATTAATGTTAGTTCACCTAAATGTAATTTGTTGATTGACTTAGGCAACCTCTGGTGATTATGCACCTTTATAATTTGGTTCTGTCTACATGAATTTAAGCTTGTGTTAATAATACATTTTTTACTTTATGTCTTGATTGGAGTTTTCCTTCTGTAGCCACATTGGTCATGGTGTCTAAATTATTAGGGTGTAGTTGAAACTCTGTTGATGGTTCTACCACACTAACTGGGTCCAAAGATTTATCCACCTCAAACAGCCTTGGTTGTGGCGAAGGATGAAAATGCTACTATACTAGAATGAATCCCAGCTAAACCAACTCAAACATCCAATCTAACCCCTGTTATTTAAAGCGATTAGAAATGTCAGAAGTGTGATATGAAATGCAGAGATATATAAAAAAAAGTAATGTTCATTTGTAATGCAATCTGCACCAATAACCCTCACATATTCTTATCAGAATCTGCTACTGGCTACTGTCAGAACACACTTTTTGTGCTTTAATGTATCACAGAGATACACAATTGTTTTGTGACTTTATCTGACCAAGAGGTTTCTCTTCCAATATTCTGGTCTCAATGGTTCTCATTCAGGTACTTTGGAGCATTCAGTACGTTTACAATGGGGGACACTGACATCTTTTAACTACAGTGCTTAGAAATAGCTATGTGGTGTGAAGTGCTATATGAAAAACAAACTTTTTATAATTATTAAAAACAGCAAAGTGTGATATTACGTGCTATACGAAAAACATTTTATAATCGTTAGAAACATTTAAGTATGTTATGAAGCGCTGTAAAATACAAACTAGTGTTATTAATATCCACTGAGTCTGTGCTGTACAGAACGGCAACTCCATCAGGAAAGACCAAAGCCATTAATAGCTTAGGACAGTGGTTCCCAACCTGTGGTCCGGGGACCGCTGGTGGTCCGCAAAGTCTCCTCAGGAGGTCCGTGACTGCGTAGAAAATTAAATAATATTAACAGATTAGGTCCCCAGCTTTAAGTAATGACTTAGTGGGTGGTCCCCGAGTTCCATTAGTGCTTCAGTGGGGGTCCCTGGGTTCTAGTAATGATAACCTGGGGGTCCACAGAAGTCAAAAGGTTGGGAACCAGTGGCTTAGGAAATTTAGATGTTGGGAAGCACATCCACTCCCATCGTCATCCCAGACTCCCTATTGCATGCTGTCCCCTCAGTATGTCACAATGATGCATGCTCTCAGCCTTTTCAGATATCTGTGCAGTGCACTCAGACACAATGAGTACTGAAAAGGCAGGCTTAACAGAATTGATAGAGCAGGCAATACGTCTTTCCGATTTTTGTGACACCGCAACAAGACCCCCTGACAGCTAGTAAGCTTACATATATCTCAGTCGGCAACATCAAGAATGTTCTGGGCCTATCTGAAGCTCACATGGGCTGCTTAGCTTGTGGTCAGACCGCAAACGGCTGCTGACAGAGCACTGCATTCCTGACATCCATGCATTGCTGGAGACGAGCTGACAAACCACGTGCCTTCAAAGATGCATCATCACTGCACAGTTCTTTTCGCATCCTTTACAAAGTTCTATGGAAAACTTCCCTAGGGTTATACAGATTTTAATAATTGTGACAAAGGAAAAACTTTACAGAAAAGGCATTTTCCGTGTATTACCAATTTGCGCAGAAAACCTCTGCAATCGTTTACCTCTAGAGACGACTTCTGCCAACATATGTCAATATGCATGGGAAAGCTTTGCAAGAGGTGAACGTGCAGATATATATTCTGTTTACACTTTCCAGCGTGGCAGGATTTAAGTAGGAATATAATATGCAGTGAAAAATCTCTCACAAAGGGTAATAAAAATCGCAAAACATTGTTATTAGAAGACAAACTTTCCACACCACCAAGCATGCCTTGTTACTCCATTTCCAAAACATGAGCCAATAAAACGTGCATCAACATTTGAGAGCAGTGTCTTAGCACATTATCATCGACAGCCACTACTGAGGATGATCAAAAAGCTGCTTCGCGATTCTAATTGTAACCTCACTACAAATCAAACTCTGCGTCAGCTGAATTATATCCGTTCCAATTTTTAAGACCGCTATATTAAACCGAAATATATCTTTCTTCTCGAACGGTGCACGCCAGGAACAGTCTGGCTGAGTGGCAATTACAGGCCTAAATAATCAGCGCGGAATCTTTTTCACTCGTTCCCAAATGGATAGCCACCACCCGTGCCCCTATGACTGACATTAATAGCAGGGTATCCGGTTTCAATAACGCCCTGGTGACGTCACCCCTGACATTCTGAGTGTAGAAACCCCGCAGCCCGCTCTCAGCTACCGTGGCGACGGCCCTTCTCATTGCGAGAGAGCTTTCCGAGGGCAAAATGGCGCGAATTAGCTTCAGCTGCAAAAATGATTGCAGAAACCTCAAACCGAGATTGTGGACATTACTTAACCAGTTTAAGACACTGAACACGGGGCCTGATTTAAAGCGACGCAAACGTACAAAATATAATGGAATTTGTAAGTTTGCGCCGCTTTTCCTTCAAAAAATGACGCACGTGCTGCGCTAAAAAAAAAGTATAAATCAGGCTCTGTCTTTGATTCTGTGACGTGGCAGCCGCCCGCCTGTTAGGCGGCACACTTCCTTGAATGCGGAGCTCAGCGGAGCTGTCAGCTCCGGGAGGCACGTTTCGAGGGGAGTGAGGCCGCGTTATGACAGGTGTCTCACACATCTATGTTTCTTTTCAGAATAGCTGAAGGAGCGTGTAATTCCCCGGATCAAACTCCTTCTGTGAGCGACAGAACAAATGGATTTATTGGGCCTTGCCTCCTCGCACAGCACGGGGCCTATTCAGCGGAATTCTGCACTCTCGTTATGGGTGGTTTGTTCTGAGAAAATAACAGGCAGGCGGGCCAGGAAAAGATAGGGAAAGGGGCTGCCTGGCGGGTGAACACGTCCCCCGGTGTCACAGGCCAGACCCCAGACGTGAGGAAGACGCCAGACACCCCCTTTTTGTAGAAATGTTGTTCTTCTGAATCTGCATCGTGCCTGCTCCGGATTGATCAACAAATATCACACGCAGCTGTGTTTTTTGTCACAGAAATATGTTTTACAGCAGACTTTTCTGAGATGTTGGTTAATCAGCTTACCCATCAACATAGATAAAGGAGAAATCCTTTCATGAAGCGACCCTCCTGTACATTAATCAATTTTCCTTAATGAGGAGCTCTTAATTTATGGCCTGCAGTTTAAGCATTAGTATCCCAGATTGCGCATTAAACAAGTGAGAGCTGTCGATTAATGAGCGCGCGCACTGACACGCGCCCGCATCTGTGCAGCAGTGAATGATGGAGAGCAGAGTGGCTTCTCTATAGAAGGCCTCGCAGCTTAGGATACAGTATGTTTAGAAGTAACAAGAGGGCTTGTTAAAAAGGACGTCTTGTGACTTGCTGCGGCGCAGCAAGAGATTCATTAGGAAATAAAATAAAATAAAATGTAAAGGATATACCTTACTTGGTTGGCCAATGGAAGTCAGCCAGCCAGAGCAGTAGATGTTAGTAGCCTCCATGTTGGGCTACCGAGGTTTAGTCGAGGACCACGACGTCCATGTCATATTACTGTTTTGTTACTACTTTTGTGTTGGGGGGGGGGGGTTTAGGCCGATGCCTTCATCGAAATCACCTCTCCTGTTAATCTGATTAGGTTGGTTTTGTCTTTGATTGCTGTGTGAAGATTCAGAACTCCCTCTCGGCCTTTGCACCCGCCTGCTTCTCTTGAAAACAAACCCAGCCACGATTAATTCTTCGACATGGCTTGAACGCGGTTCCCGCAAACCTTGGAGGCTGGCTTCAGCAGTTTATCTTAAAATCGAGAGAGCTCTAATAAAACACCAGAAACAGGTCACAAGCACATCTGCTCGAAAGATCACTGTCCCTAGGGTCTCCTACAATTTGGGAGGTAGTAAGACAAGATTGGCAGGAAGGCGCCTCAGCAGCTGTTGGGGCAGACTGAGCTCACCCCTCAGAGGACTTAGAACACGTTAGCCATGTATATGCACCATGATTTACCAGCACCGCCCAGTGCTGCATCAGGACTGTAATGTAGCGCAAAGCAAACCAGTGGCGGCTGGTGACCTTTAAAGGTGGTGGGGCATAATGCTTGGATCGAATTCCAATGAGCTTCTTCCTGAAGTGTCCTCTTACACATTCTTGCACTAAGGGTCTCATTTACAAAGATTTGGTGTAGAGCAGCGCCCAAAGAGCATGAAAATGCACTGTATCTATTAGATACGGTGCACTCCTGGCCTTTTAGCCAGCGTCGGGGCACAATTTGGTGCCTAGTGCCAAAGCAGGCGCCCTTGCACCATGGTGAAAGGTGGCTGTGTTGTTCGCAGGATTGTTTTTGTGCAATAAGGGGCACCAAAAACAATCTATGGAGGCGTTTTTCTCACTCTCTGTGTGTTGCAGCTCACATGGAAAGAGGAAAAAAATGAGGAGAAATGAAAAATATTTTGCTTCTTTAGGCCAGCTCTGGAGAGGCATAAGGTTTTGGTGCTGCCCAGGTTTACGTGACTTTGTAAATCTGGGGGTAGCGTAAAAATCCATGGGTGTTGCATGGGAACGTCCACTGCGGTGCCCATGGTACGCCTCCTTGATGTAGAGTAAGGCAAAGCAACACTGTGCTGCCTTGCATCACTCTATATCTATGAGGTCATGCAAAGCCATGCAGTGTGGCTTTGCGACCCGTCATGGATATGACTGAGAGACCTTCACCACTGGAGTATCAAAAAAAGCGACGTTCTGGCGGTGCATGCTATTTGTAAATAACCCCCTAAATTTATGTCTCACTTTGACTCACTTATTCTCACTCTGTTTTACTAATTCATGCAGTCTCACTCATTCTATTCTGACCCATTCTGTCTCACTCAGTCCCACTCATTCTCACTGATTCTGGATTACTCAGCCTTACTGTGACTCACAGTTACACTCAAATACACTCACTGTCACTTTCCCTCACTCACTCACATTCATTCTCATACATGCTCGTCCTTACGGTCACTCATTCTGACTCACTCTGACTCACTCCTTCACTGACTCTGTCTGGCTTTAACTCACGCACCCAGTCACACAGACATGCTCACAGTGCTGGAATGGCGCAGATCCCTTAATGCACCTGTGTCAGCAATCACAAAATGACACTACCTGCCTTAGTGTGTTGCTGCATCTGAAGCAGGTCTGCATTTTATTTTTATAACACCAAAAGTGAATACAATAAAAATGCACCACAAAACAAGGAGAGTGTAGTGTAGCTGTGGAGCCCATAAAGGAGGGCCGCCACTGGTCCTGAGACACCCTTCCATCAAACCAATCCATCCACTCAATCAGCCATCCTTTCACTTATCTACCCCCTTTCATCCACACATTCATTCATCCTTTCAATCACCCATCCATCCTTTAGCTCATCCATCCACCTTTTCGCTCCATATATCCATCCTTCCACTCCATCCTTCCATCATCCTCCCTTTGACTCATCCATCTATCCACCCTTTCACTCAGCCATCCATCCTTACACCCATCCATCCACGCTTTGCCCCGTCCATCCATCCATCCATCCACCCATTCACTCAGCCATCCATCCTTTCACTCATTCATCCATCTAACCATCCATCTATTCATCCATCAATTCACCTTTTTACTCATCCATCCTGACTGGCTTTACTTATCCACTCAGCTATTCACATAAAATACAGATCTGTTCTTTGCAGCAGGCATATTAACCCTCTATTCTACTTTATGGGGAGTCAAAACTACCACTAGACAAAACCCAGATCTCTCACTCTAACAGGAACATTAACCACAAGAGTTATCTTGACATTTTTATTGCATCCTGAAAGCTGGACACACAAGGAACGCTGCAACAGCTGTTTTTAAATCGTAGGTTACTGCTAAACACAGTGCCCCACTGAGGGAAGTGCCCCCTGTCCAGGGCAGTGCCCAGTTCAGCGGCACGGTCACCCTATATCTGCCCTTGCTCATGGCCTCCGTGCTGCTCAGTGATGAAGAAAGGATGTTGGTGGGACAAAAAGGAATTCTTTACACCACAAAGGAAGAAAAGAGATGCAGATGTGGACGATATTTTGGAGAGTGTGGTGGGTGCATCAACTGAAATGCAGAAAGATAGCATTACGGCTCAGTGACACCTGGTCACTCACTTCTAGAATGGTACTTTCGCCTATCAAGGCCTTCACAAAGATTTGCAAGGCGCCACCTCCTCCTCCTAACAGGACAAGGGCAAAACTGAAACTTCGAACCTGCACAGTGGGGACTCGAAGTTTCAGTGGCTGCTGTTTCACCCCACCCTTTCCCCACTCTGTGACGAGTGGGGGTGACTGGCTGATTGGCATGTAGCCACGGGAATTGCAGGGCTTAAGCCTTGAGCGCCTGTAGCTACCTTTATCTGTGACGTTTAAAGGCACCAGGGGCCTGAGGCCAGGGCTGGGGGTGTCACCCGCCCTGGATAATCTCCCTGACGGCTGGTGGAGGTGATGTCGTGCGCCTGCACCAGCCCATCACCCGGTGTTAAAACAGCCTGCCTCAGTCAGCGCCTGGACGGCATTTTTTATTGTACCTAGCCTGAATAATAATATGTGCTTATTCACTCGGTGTAATAAAAATGAAAATTGTCCAGAAAACACGTAGGGCCTTAAAGGAGAGCCGCTGCTGGAGCAATCCCATCCGGCGAGCAACGGACCGCTGTACATTAACAAAGAAGTTGAAAAAGGTTCAAAGTCACATGCATCATGTGGCTATTA
Source organism: Pleurodeles waltl (assembly GCF_031143425.1). NCBI lineage: Eukaryota > Metazoa > Chordata > Amphibia > Caudata > Salamandridae > Pleurodeles > Pleurodeles waltl. Next base: position 874,270,304 of record NC_090447.1, read on the forward strand.
TTTTATTTGAATTACACAATTCTATTTCACATATTTACAGTTTTCAGTTCACAGGGTAATACGTGATTTATCCAGAATCACACTATTTTAAAGTCAGTGCTGAAGAAAGAAGTTTATCCAAGACTGCCAACTTGGCACCTGAACCACATCTCATTCAAAGTGCAACACCACACCTCTGTAGGGCCTGTGGTACAGCAGAGCCCCATCACAAAGACAAGCATGCCAAAAGTCTTTGTGGGACCCAGGTCAAAAATGTCCTCCTATGCCCCACAACTGACAAGCATTCGATTCCAGTGGCACCTGGTAACGAGTGAAAGTGGCGGGACAGTACTTGTCTTAAATTCCAGCAAACGATTTAAGCGATCCTGACTTCTCCTAGGAATGCCTTAGATAATTGGGGCAGGGGTGAGGGAGTTCTATCCTTAAGAAAATATTTGAAAAAATGAGGCAAAAAAGTGAATTTTAAAGCAGATTTTTCACATCACATTAATAAAGAGCAATATGGTTTGAAAGGGGACTTAATAAATATTAAAAAGCTTTCACAGTGTGCCAATGAAACCTATGGTTTGAAAGGGGACTTAATAAATATTCAACAACTTTCACAGTGTGCCAATGAAACCTGACACCCCATTTTTTTAATGTGCCCCACACATATCAATAACTACCTCCTCTGTGTTAGAGGCGGCATTTTGTCATGGGTGGTCCATTGAATGCCTCCTGTATGCCAGGAACTGCATATTGCTACAAGTGATCTTACTTATGCCAACAGTTAGTTCAACATGCCAGCGCCACCATGTTGCAGTGGTGCTTTCATTCTCTCCAGTATGTCAGAGCCTCCATTTTGCCACAAGTGCCTTCCCTTGTGCCAAGAATTGCCAGCTTGTTTTCAGGTGTATCTCCATAAGCCAAGAATTACTTTAACATGCTAGGGCCTGTGGCAGAACTGGAAGTATAACGCATACACACTCTCACATGCACAATCACTGTCTCACTCACTCAATCTCTCTCGCATTTATGTGCTCTCTCTACCTGTCATGTAAGCCTCACATTTTTACAGTTTCACATACTATCTGCCTCACGTGCTCAAGCACTCACAAAATGCATTACTTTCTCACTCACACAGTCTCACTTGCACACTGTCTCACCCACATGCTAACTCAATGGCTCCCTTACTGGCTCACTTACATGCTCACACATCTGCTTATGCATTTTCACTGTCGTACTCCCTGTTTCACTCACTCACACTTCCTTTCACTCACACATTTTCTCACACACACTGTACTAAATCTGCCTTTACTAGAAGTTAAACGGCACTAGTGGACTGCAGCACCTATTTGCCATCCACTATAGTTGCAGTGCAAACATATCTTCAGGCCTGCCCTTGTAGCCTGACTTTAGCAGTGTAAAACTTGCATATCGACATGTCAAAGTAAGCCCTTTGATCGGTCAAAACCTCCATTTAAATATTAATACGTCAACGCTATATAGACCTTGTAGCCCACAAGGCAGACAGCATGGTTTTTAAAAGTAGGACATTTAGAAATCTAATGTTAACATACCTTTACATATACTAGCGCCTAAAAGCTGTTTGTACTGTAAGGAGGCTGGCTGGCCCACAGAGACAGACCAGGAAACGATTTAAAATGCTTATACTCTATCTTGGGAATGGAACCAACCAGAAAAATAATTAACAACTATTTTTATAGTTAATAAAAATCCAATGCAGTGGTGAAGTTGGATTTTTAACAAATATAAAGGAAAAGTAACTTTTAGAAAGCTACCATTTCCCTGCCTTAATTTCCAGAAGGGTGACTTGCAAAGGTTCCCCAGCTTCTCCAAGCCTGTGATTAGCCTTTAATAGGTGTGAATAAGATTTGAAAGGCCTCCCAGGAGCAAACAATAGGCTGACTACAATAGCCAGAATTTGCTCATGTGAGTTCAGCAGGATATACAGGGTGAAGGCTGTGGCCTGCTTTTGACAACATAGTGTCAAATCATGTTTGTTGAGGCACATGTCACACTTGGAGTGCACTTGTAAGGGAGAGAACCGGATTCCAAGACAAATTCTTGTGTTTCGCCTGTCTGGTTACTCAAAGCCCTTTCTTTAGTCCCACCAGACTTCTATCTCTGAGTTTATTGTCGGGACAATGGCTGCTCCAAACTGGATTTTAGTGTTAGACGTGGGAAGAAACTAGGATTACTACAGTATGTTTCCCACTCACACCCCAGTCTCCAAGGGCAAGTTTAGTGTGGCCGAAGACATTGCCATCTTGGATTTGCCCTGTCACTCTGGATTCTGGGCCTATTTGTAGCACGGCAAACAGGAACTACTGCAAACGTTTAACCCATTAGTTAGGGAGTGGCCACAAGCCACCCTGCCTATTAGCTCATGCCAGGCATAAATGTGGCATCTTTAGACACCCACGTCAGAACATTTTCAGAAGAAGATAAGAGAAATGGACCTGCTGTTTTGACCAGAGAAGAGCCCTGAAGGACTGGACTGGACTTCTTCCCTCTTGAACCTAGGACAAAGAATTGGACTCCAAAGCTCATTTGGCAGACTTCATGTATGGCTACAGAGAGTCAGCAAGATGCCGCAAGATGCCTTTTCCTGGAAGTACCTAGCTGACCAATGGCAACTGGATCTGGACTGAACCTTGGTCTTGGTCTTTGACTGACACCTTGCAAGTCTCTAAGTGTCTCTCCTGAAGTCCTGGGGGTCTTACAAATGTATCACTGTGGTTGGTTGAGACTTCAAACACTAAATGAGAAGGAAAAATATTTAACCAGGACAAACCTGGTTGGTGTATCTGGCCTGTGCTCCATCTCATCGGCCTAAATTTGTGCCTAGGTCCCAGCCTACTGCAAACATTGACTATCATTGGTGCTTTGTGATTTTTGGAGCTACTTCGACTTTTAAACTTTAAAAATTCTTATCTCCGGTTTCCCTTACTGATTTCCTGTCACTTTGGTATAATTTTATGTATTATATTGTACTCTCTTTTTCTAATTTGTTTTTGGAATTTTATAATTTTACATTTGTTACTTTATTGCTGTTTTGTTACTCCATAAATATATTACACTTATGCTTTAAGCCTGTCTGCTCTGTGCAACCGGGAGACAGTGCTCAGGTAATTTAGTGACTTTGAGGGTTGACAACAACAAGGGTTGTGATTATTCTTCGAAGTGGGCAGTAACCTGACCCAAATAGTAATCTGAGTTCCTACACTTAATCTCTCACTTTGTGTCTCTTATACATGGCCTGTCTCAAACACACATATACACACTCTCTCTCACACTCTATCTCTCTCTCTCAGACATACACATATTCACACATTTTAGAGCCTTTACTTACATACCCTTGGGTTGCCTATGTGGGCCTCACTTCAGCTCCTCAGTTGCTATGCAGGCACACAGCTTCCTCCTAGTCACAGTCCCTGGCTCAAGCTCAAAGCTGGAGCCTGTGTGATCCCAACAGTATGAGAACTGATTTTGCTGGTGCACTGTGCAGGCTCCAGCTCTGTGCTACTTGCAGAAAGCCTCTTGATTTGTCACCCTACTATTACTGAATTGGTCACACAAGTTGGGAAAGGATGGGGTGACTGGTTAATTACAGTGTAGCCCTGCGCACTACACGTCTGAAGCCTGAAGAGCACAGGCTCCCTTTACCAGTGACAAAACAGTGTATCCTCATTGGAGAAGCCAGGGGGTGTAGTAGGACACTGAAGCCAGGAGGTGTGGTAGGGCACTGAAGACAGCCCTGGACAATCTGTCTGATGGCTCCTGTAGGTTCCTTTGTGTGCATGTACACAACATCAGACAGATTTCACTGCCTCAGAATGCTTGATTTTTGCTGAAATGGAGATTTTGCATTTTCCACTATATTGATAGTGAATCAAAGTTTATTATTCATTGTTAGTACAAAAGGTCTACCATTTACTTGAGTTGGAGATATTGGCTTTGTAAATGCATAAATTGACTTTTTTGCCACATTAATGGATCAACCCTGCCGCATGTTTTGGTCCTTTCTGCCACAGAATTCCAGTGGCCCTGAATAAAACTGAAGGGCTAGTAGGCCTACAGGAATATTTTTTCAACAAGGCCCTTAAAACACAAACTACTCACAGGTGCAAAACATATTTATTTGGCAGTTGGTACAGGCCACATTGCCCGTGGGGCAATGAATAAACAATTGTACTCCAAGAATGCATACTTACTGGATCACTCTCCCTTTACTGCAGTCTGGGGAGTTGAACAAAATGTGCATGATTTTTCACATGCTTAAGGAGAGCCATCTCACATGGTATTAATGATCCTCAGTCAGTCTTGAACTGAAATAGTTATAAAATATTGACCACTGTACAGCATAATCAACTGTAAGCTCTCCTTGTGGTTATTTTTATAGATACACGCACACAGAGCTCAAGTTTCACAGACTCAAACCTGAGTAGTTCATCTAGTCCGGTTTCTGCTTTGTATTCGCAACTTGTATCACGTTATAAAAATAAAACTACAAGTCCCAGAATGCAAAGCTGAAACATAAACTAAATGAGCGAATCACACATTGAACTAGAGAGCTGGACAACGCCACAAATACAAACTCCAAGGGCTGGTTTCCAGCTTGCATCATGTTATAAGAAGAAAACGACAAGTCCCACAATGATTATGTGTGCTGCAAAGAACATGTCCTAAGCAGATCAGAGTGCATATAATGTAAAAAATGTCAAAATAACTCTGGGGATTAATGTTCTTTCTGGAGAGAGAATGTACTTTTGTCTAGCAGAAGCTTAGAGTCATCATAAGGTAGCACACAGGGTTAATATGCCTGCTGCAAAGAACGTGTACTAAGCAGATCAGAGTGCATATAATGTAAAAATGATACCGCCGATCGAGTTAGTGCTCTGAGCGCTGTGAGCGCCATGGCAGCCAAGAGAACATACTTTTGTCTAGTGGAAGCTTGGAGTCATCATAAGGTAGCGCAGAGGATTAATGTGCCTAGCGCAAAGAACGTATGCTAGGCAAATCACAAAGTGCATGTGATGTAAAAATGTCAACATAACTCTGGCAATTAATGTTCTTTCTGGAGAGAGAACATAATTTTGTCTAGTGGAAGCTTGAAGTCAACATAAGTTAGAGCACAGGGTTAATAAGCCTGCTGCAAAGAAAGTGTACTAAACAGATCAGAGTGCATATGATATAAAAGACATACTGCTGATCGAGTTCGCACTCTGAGCGCTGTGAGCGCCATTGCAGGCACAAAGCACAGACAAAAGAAAAAAGTAGTTCACCCATGCTGAAGTATATGAGCAATCTTACAATTATCTCTGTAACACAGTTGGTGTCTAAGGCGGTAACCAAACCGCCCAAAGGCAGGACAAACGTAAAGCATTTACCAATTACATCATGTCATTTTTTAAAGGAAAGCCCATGAACAAATAAAAGTGATGGACATGAGGTGGGAGTGGTTAAAAGCCCACAATACTTGCAACAGGTCAAAGTGCTTGTGCGTTCGACCTAAAAAGGGGCAGAAAATAGGGGAGAAAAGGCCCCACACCCATAAAAGCCACCAACCCGAGTCTGTTTCTAAGTTAAACAAACGTAGTCCAGAAAAGAGAAAACATAGCTCCAATATCCGGCACTATATAGTGGCTTAGCCACGTTAGCTGCCATGAATAACTGGATCCGGCTTGCTTCAAAAATTATAAAATTATTTTGCACCATGATTGTTGGGCACTGACCAAGCATAGGGCGCGCTCGGTTAGCATAGTAAGAAAATACAGGAGCTTAAATGAGCTGAGAATTAGCATGCATCAAAATCCGTAGAAGGCTTCTTAACACACACATTTGGACAGAACATGGAATAATCTCCAAGGCATCTCCTTTTGTCTGTGGCCTTCCCTTACCTTTGGCAAGGTAAAGCAGCAGACTTGCAGTGCCACACAGTTGCTGCCAAATATTTGAAAGCGGCCCAAAATCAGCCTTTTTAAGTCTTATCTGTCTTTTGTTGACAACCTGTTGTTTACCTGTTTTTTCTCGTGTGCGGCGTCTCTCCTCAAATCCCTGTTCGCTGTACCCTCTGTTTTGGTTCATCCCTCCGTTTGGCTCGTCCATTTCTCCCCCACCCAGCCCTGTCCTGCTTTTGCATTTTTTTATTTTATTTTTGAAGCCCTCCCCAAGCTCTTCCTTTGATCCCCAGCTCCAGCGGTGACTTCTCCACCAACCCTCTCCTGCTATTCTCCTTTGCCCTTTTCCCTGTTGCATTATTTTTAAAAAATAATATTTTTTTTCCTTTTTGGTGAGCCTAGCAGCTGTAATTTGATACTATCCCTTTGATGTGCTTTTGCACATATATTTTAATTTACAGCACCAAGATTAACATCTGCCATCTTGGAACGGTAAATTAAAAGTTGTAAAAAACTGGCTCCTGCATCATGACGCACGTGTGAATGATGCACATGCACGTCACTAGACTCTGAAAAACGTCTACATTTTGTTTTTCCCAGTTCTATTGCACATCATCAAGCAAGCTTTCTTTTACTTTTCACAGATGTGGAATAGCATCGGCAAAGTCTCTGGCAAAGCCAAAGGTCTGGTAATACCATTGAAAGGCAAGACCTACAGCCTACTGCTGGCATAGTACACATCACGGGACTTTCCTTCCCTACACCACTACTGGCTGGGTGTAACCTCAAAGCTGGCAGACTGTATGGAGAGGCCTGTGCCCCATACCTAGGATACCTGCATACCATAGAAGTCAATTCACCAAAATGGTAGGGGTAGCTGAAGTGACGTCACACTCCATTTCATCTTTACTTTCACACACACATATGCTTACACAAACACACATTCACTCATACACTCTCTTCTACATAAGCATACTGTCACCCATAAGTATTAACACAGCATACACTTAAAAGTGTTTTTACTTACCTCAGCTACCAAGGGTGGTCGTAATCCAGCTATCTGTACTCCATTTTATTACACTAATAGTGAATAACACGTTATTCACTATTAGTGTAATAAAAAGACTGACTGAAAACAAGGTTGTGGAGCCCCAAGCAACGTCCATAAGGACGAGCTCCCCCTGTGTTCCTGGCACTGACTTTGCCAACTCTGAGGCCAGGGGTCACAGAGCAGTGCCAGGGGGCGCAAGAGGCAAGTTGGGGGCCTCAGCTGCGACCCCCGGTGACCTCTAAATAACGTCCATGCTGCATACTGGGGCTCACTCACAGAGATAAGAAATACACAGCCCCCATACGGTTTATAGAGTTGGGACTTCTTCTTGCTAAACGCCTACTCGCAGGAAGTCGGAAATTGGTAACACGACCTGCGCCACGTGCTTGGGAGCTTTCCGTGCTGGCATGGGCCCAGGCGGAGGGCTCGGCATTGTGCAAAGAAGGCACGCAGCACTTACATAAATACCCACTAGCTGTCAGCTGGGACACTATCCTATCCTAAGTCCAATCAGATTCACCGCCTACTGCCACACCTCCAGCACAGGCATCATCAGCACTCGTGACGCACCCCTCTAGACCCAGCATAATTGACTGAAGGACATGCCACTCTCCCCGATTGAGTTCCACCTCCACATAGCATCTGTTATTGCACTCCTTAAATTAATCGGACTGTTCCACTGTACCGGTGTAACCCACTTCTCCCCTACCTGTCACACAATGGCACAGACCCCATCGTGGATATCCCCTAATTGGAAATGAGCCCATATTATGTTCACTGTATTTTCGACATCCAATGCCAATGGCTTTTTGTAGCTCCACTGTGCGCCACTCGAAGTATGCACTTATTATATACGGATACAATGTGCATTATGTGTACATGTAGAAACACAATCAATAAAAATATTTTTTTTATAAAAAGAAAGGCAAGACCTACTGGCTTTGGAAATACTTATTTATTGTATGGGGAGCACTCCAGGGAGCAAGTTTCTATGTTACTTGAAATAAATGCTCCTCTGATTACAACAAATATTCCAAATAAGCCCTGCAGGGAGACACTATGGTGTTTACACAATGACAAAGAATGTTTATTTTCTACTCTGCTACGTAGACGTCCATATTTTAAGCTCATAATCACATTCAAATAGTTTTCTTTCTATATGTGTGAGTTTCCGGTTCAGAATAGAACTGAATTGTATGTTTTATGGTCTTAATAAGCTTGTTTGTAGGGTGTCTGGTCCGGGCACAATTTAGGTACTTACAACACCAAAGAAACAGAATGGAACAATTTTGAAAGGTAAAGCGTATGTATATTACGAGAGTCACAATTTGAGTGGTACATTTATTCCGTCTGTAAAACACTCTGCAGGCCCAATTTGCCTAGCGATCATTGCATGCACCCAAAGGTGCACCGGGTGTCACGTGCCATGCCTCTGAATTTAGCATCAAGTTCCCTAATTATTCCAATTTGTAAGGATTTACTCCAAAGTGCGCACAGAAGGCAGACTTACAGCGCTGGCGCTTGCTCGGTGAAGTCCCTGGGGCATCGGTGCAGTCCCCGCTGCAGCAGGGCGGGCTCTTGGCTAATTAAGGAGTTGGCCAAGTGTATGCTACTGATGTTCCCACAGATCCATTGGATTTGCATGCAAATTGATAAACTCTGTTCTGAATTTGTTCTACCAGCTGAGGTCTAAGTAATTACTGATTAGAGCTAATAAGGCATTGTGCGCCACGCATATTTAATTATAAAAACACACCAATAGCGGCAGGAAGGACGAAACAAAAGTTGGCATTTCTACAGTGGCGAGGACGGCGTTTTCGCTGAATATACTGAAGGCAAGAGTTTCGACTCTAGCTTTTGTTAAACATAAACTGGAGAGAGAAAAAACACTGAACAAAAACAAAAGAAGTGCATTTTCCTTGGAATAGGGAAACACGAAGGGTTTTGTCAGTCTTACACAAGGGGCGTTCAGAAACTGGGACGTCTTTAGGGAACCAGCTTTACCGATCTTCGGGAGCAGCTGTCTCCAATTTATGCAGCTCATTCTGTTCTGGAGACTCATTCATTGCGCATATCCCAGGTCATCTCATTGTGAAGGTCTGCCAGAGTACTAAGGCAGGCGTTCGACCCAGGTCACCCTTTCCTCTGTTCCTTTCTCCTACTGATAGTTTTATTTTTCCACCCAATTATACTCCATTGATAACATCCACCCTCTCCCCACTTGGTAGTGTTGTTCTCTCATCCCTAGTGACATCGCCATTAACCCTATCCCCACCAATTGTTCACTTCTCCCATCCCCAATGATAGTGCCTTACTACCATCACACTTGGTTGAGCCCCCCCGCCATCCACTGATAGTGTCGTTCTTCTATCCCCATAGTTCTCTCAATGCGCTAGGTTGTGCCTTTCTACCACTTAACATTGATATGACCATTCTTCTATCCCACATAGATTGCCTCATTCTCCTACATCTTCTTGCTTCTAGGTTAAGGAAAAAAGGAAAGACACAATTAGAAAAATGCAAGTGTGTATCTTTCAAGTCCACCTCCTTTGATGACATTACTAATCAGATTTTGCCATGACGGGCACTTTCAGAGTGCAGTGCCATGCCAGACCTAATTTATGCCCTTTCCCTCTCATTCTCCATTGCCATCTTTTACAGGTTCTTATTTTATAGAAAGAACACAATAAAAGCTCAATCCGATCTCAGATAGTTTTGAGAGGTGCAAAAGGTAGAACTGTTCAAATTACTGGATTACTATGACAATATATGAGCCACTCCATGAAACAATTTAAAACAGGAGAGCTTCTATATGAGGCACACCGGGTGGCAGTAGAAAATGCACTCCTTTTCCACAAAATGTAAGATGACTGGCTAGAAACTCTCTTTTCTGCTGCTCTCCTTCATGCCCACCAAATCTACAACAAATGTTGCTTAAATTGTGGCATCCCATTCAGCATTATGGAAGCTACTCAACTCTAGCAATTTACAACCTAGTTCTCTGCTCCATGAGTTTCCATTCTTTACCAAAAGCAAGGGATGGAGCTCTATCTGATGGGCTTCACTGCAGCGGTATCCTTGCATAAGACCATCTGTTATGCGCACTATCTGCTGAATCTATCATCTTTGTGGGGTTAGGTAGCACCTGAGGCACTGCAGCAGGATTTTCTCACCATTAGAACTAGGCTTAACAGCCTCTGAACGTCATCCCCTCTACCTGTCCACTGATAACATAGATTGGACTCCACCTGAGGCACTGTAGACTGCACCCTTAGCTTCCCATTATTAGCCCCTGGGTTACCAGCTTCCAATCAACATCCCCTCTACCTATTCTATTCTATTCTATGGAACCTATAGAGCACATGGCTATCTGTAGGCTTCCCAGCGCTGAACAGTCAGGAGTACAACAAGGATAACATAAGCAGGGAGTCTAGTGGCTAAATAACCAGGTTCTCAAAGCCTTACGAAAGAGGCATTGATTAGTCATGTGCTGCAAATCAGATGGAAGGGTGTTCCATAGTTTTGGAGCCAAGTGAGAAAAAGACCTGTCTACTGCTAACACAGATTGAACTTTACCTGAGGCACTACAGCTTTCCACCATAAGCACCAGGGGGAGCGGGGGCGTGGCCTCATGCCAATGTTTAGGACACGAGTTCCAGCGCTCCCGGCCAAAGTCTTCTATCCAGGCCCATCCTGACCCACATAAACTAGTCCCAACCATACATCCCATGGACCTTGTCACTGCGCTACCCACAGTGTCCAGAGATGGAAGTCTGAGGGGTTAAAATCCACTCTGGTTCGAACAGGAATGACTGCACCGAACCCGGCATAGCCGCCTTCATCAAAATGGCGGCCAGAGTAGCGTAAAAGGCAGATGGGAATTGGCATCGGCCAGTACTGGGATAACAAAGAAACACCAAAATGAGAAGGAGAGAACGCCTGAAGACCCAACTCCGACTGCAGAGATCAAGTCTTCACTATGGAGCCAGACCTGGTGGTGGAGTGGATAGTGGAGGTCTAGAGCGCTGCAGGAACCACTGGAGGCTGCTCCAACAGAGAACGTTGACAAGCCCCCAAACGAGATGGTGTCAGCCGGGGTGGACCTTGGACCTCCTCTGTTGTGTTCAAGAGAGTGGCGCCATCGAGGGATGGCCCACTGAATATGGCAACCCGAGGTGCTTGGGAGATCAAGCGAGCAGCACATTGCTGAGGGGGTGCTTGAGGACTCCTGGAATACCAAGAGGTTGGGTTGCGGCTGGACGTCAGAGCGTAGCCATAGGAGAGCCCACGCTATACCCTGTTGATATGGGAGTGCCACCACCTGGATGGTGCTCCTAATTGTGAGAGGTTAGCTTGGCGGCCCATGTTGGGATATTGCATGTTGGGAAGAAGTCATACCCAAAGGAGCTGTTACATCTTCAGCCTGGCAAGCCAGGTCAGGCAGCCATTCGCCTGCACATTTAATGCATGTAAAGCATCTGGCTGCCTGACCTGAGTATAAAGAGTGTTTGTCTGGCTGACCTTTTCTCAGCCTGACAAACACTGTTTATGTTGGGGGATAGGTGGTGGGGTTGTCCCTCTGCCATTAAGGATGAGTAGCTCTGCTTTATACCCTCATCTGATTTTATCTCATTCCCTCAAGCCTACTTGGAGGATGTCCTAATCACCTTGTGAGATTTACCTTCAGGGTTTCTAGTGACAGGACTGAGGGGGAGCAACAGAATCAAACATCGAGGTAACAAAAAGACTGCATGAAATTATTTAAAGGCAAAAAAAGGCTGCAAGAAAAAAGAGAAAGAAATGAGAAGACAGAGATGGAACAAGAGCCTATTTGACTCAAGTCCCATAATTTAAGATTTGTCAACCTATTAACTGTTGTATATAGTTGCCAAGTACACTGGGATACACTACATTGATTCCACTTCTCTGTGGGTCACTACACTGCCAAGGTAATATTTTAATATACTTTATCAATATTTCGATCCCACGTCATTGACCATAAAATTAGCTTATTATTTTTTAATTCAGTTAATTACTTATTTCTTTAATAATATAAATGTAATTTAGTATGTACCTGAATTTATTTAATGCTTTTAAATCACATTTGAATCTTGCAAGCCTAGATTCCCTATCTTACATCAGTTTATTTAATAACTGTTGTCACGCTAACCTACTTCTAAAACTATCCCTAACATATACTGATAAGTAATTCATTTGAAGTCCTCCTATCCCATCAACCATCACCGTTATACTTTCCCTTTCTTTTTAAACTTATTAAATATCTTTATGTTTTTTTTTAAACTACTATTATTTTTTGGTTTTATTGAACTAATTTACATTTATTGAAATTAAATAATTATTAATATAATTCTTGAAAACTAATAGTAACATTTTTCATATTACCAATACTTTCAACATGGGTTTTGGGATCTATCCTCCATCCTACCTTTTACAAGGTAAAATATTACCAAATTTCATTCTATTATATCAATATTATGTGCTACATCTATTTATTTTCAATTTTAATACTGTTGCTATGCGCCAGGAGTTGTGAGCTTTACAATATCCAGAGAACATAGAGTAATACTGATTGCTCATAAGATAAGGAATAATAATTGATTAAACAAGGGGTGAGTAGGAGACAGCACAACATAGAGGATTAATGAACACATTTAGTTAAGGTAAATCAGGACAGTTGAGCTTTTAGTAAAGACCTGGTTGTGTCCTAAGTGATGATGGACAGGAGTTCAAGGCCCAATAAAAAGATGATATATTGCTAGGCTGTGTTAGGATTAGGAGTTTGCAGGAGTAGATAGTCCTTGCTTCACAGTCTCCTCCGACCTCTGGAATCATGAGCAAGAAAGAAGCAGTATCAAGCGCAGATTCTTGTAAGTCAAGCAGCAGGTTTTGACCTGTATTCTGGCCTGGACAAGTAATCAATTAAGTTCCTTCAGCACCAGCGAGATATTGGATAAGCTGTGGGAAGAAATACAGCCCTTATCGAGATGACGGCTGGCTACGGGACCCCAGCAAGAAAGGCATTATGGTAGTTTAATCTAGAAATGAACATCGCAGGAGATGCTGTTAGAAGTTGGAAAACGTTTCATTTTCTTCAGAGATTGTCAGAAGCAGTTTAAAAATTGGGTTGGTGTGTTTATATGTGATTTTAGAAACAGTGTATTATTAATAATAAAACAGGGACTTCGACGATGAGGTGAGGGTTGGATGAAAGCCATTTAATAAGTATTCTTTCAGGAAAGCGCTGTCAAATTTGTTGGTGTGCTTTAACTGAGGAGTATAAATCCTGATTTTCAGGGGGTTAGAAAGAAGGAAGATGTTGGACATCCACTACTGTATTTTCTGGAGTCATTGCTAAAGAATGATAATGTAATTTAGGTATGATGTCTTTAGGTACAGCTGCCTTCATATAACCAGACAGTATGGAATGACTGGTGGTCCAGGGGAACTGGCCATGTATCAATGGTACTCTGTCTCAGTTAGTTGGAAGGAAGATTGCCCCAGACCCCAAAAGTATGTTCCTAGGACTGATGGGTGAGTGGGTAGGGCAGAGGATCACCAGGTTATTTGTTGCTATAGATTTTCTGGTGGCCAAGAGGGATGTTGCCAGGAATGGTTTCAGGGGATGGATTACTGTGACATGGTGGAAAAATACATGTATGAATCAAGTGGTTGCATAAATAAATTATGATATGGGTTATGTGGTGAAACCACCAGCAGGAATATGCATGCCAGGTTACGGAGGTGTTGTGCATACTGTATCAATGTTATAACAAAATCAGATTAGGTTGGGGGGCGGTGCTGGCTGCTTTTTGTACTGTTTGATAAACTCAATAATTACAATTGGAAGAAAAAAAAATCAATACACCCAATCCCCTTTTTAGGCCTGGCACATGATCAGCTTTAGCTGTTTTCCCAACCTCATGCAATTAAATGCTAAATAAAAAATACATATGTACATGCATACAAGAGGGAGTTTGTGTCAGCCATCTTAATTCACTGATCTGTTCATATGTTATTCACTTTTTCGATTCGGACCGCCACAGTATACACAATGGGGAAGTGGGCCAACCCGTTTCAGCCAATGGCTCTCTTGCACTATGAGCAACACATTTTGTCCATCACATGTGTACTTCTTCTTAAAAAGAAGCGCCAGGGCTGGTGAGTCAGTACTTTACCTTGCCAATGCTTTTTTTACATTTCCAATGTGTATTCTTTTTTGTACGCAAAAAGGCTTGCTATACCTGTCTGAGTACATTTCCCTGCTAGGAAGCCTGATACAGCTCTCTTATGCTTCTAAGCAATGGTTACTTATTTAGTGGTATATTCTTCCAAAAAAATGAAACTAAACATTGGCTGCAAGGTCTCGCCTTTGAAAGGTGGCAGCTGACTTTTTGGGGCTTTGCAGGTGCTTGCTGCCAATGCTACACAGCATCGGCAAAAATAAAACAATTGTTGTTGCCAATGCACAACACCACTAGAAAAATTAGAAAGCCAAAATGGCCAGCCCCAGCATGATGGCAAATGGACATACATGTGTCACTATGCTAGAGCATGTGCACACGACACTGTCACACCCATTTTCTTTTTCAATTTACAGTTCTAAGATGGCCAATGGCAGTTTTGGAATAGTAAATTAAAAACATAAAAAGTATGTGAAAGTGAATTAAAGAGAAATGAGCGGTGCAGTAGAAAACTCCAATAGGGATTTAGCACATCAAGAAATAGAAGAGTGTATACTGGACAAGCTTTTACTTTGAATCAGTCTGGTCCTTGAGGTCCAGTTTATGTTAATATGTTAATTGTTCTTCTTTTATGTCTCCTCTAAAATCAAAATTCTTTAGGAAGGTCTATAAGTGCTACCCCTAAATTTGATCTAATAATTGCTGTTCAGCACTGGTGTAGGATACCCACATTCATGCAAGATTATCAGGACAGCTTATATTTAAATACAACGAATGTAAAGAACGACAATTTACAGAGTCAGAGGTTATCCACAAAAATCTAACATGGGTCTAGCACTTGTGGACCACAGCTGGATACCCCTGCTTTACCACACATTCAAGGTTCTCCTTATGCTAAAATTATTAATAAGAACTTTTGGAACTCCCACATTTTTCACTCTAACTATTTATTTGCTTTTGTATTTCCTTCTACTCATCACCCCACAAAACCAGTGAAGCCCAGTGAGGGCTCACAGGTTAAGGCCACAATATCCCCTTCGCTGCCAGGCCTTTTTCCCCTCTCCTGTGCCAAGCCTTTTTTTGGCTATTTGGGCAGTTCGCACTTAGGCCCTCATAACTTTTTGTTCACATAAGCTACCCACGCCTAATTTGCTTCCTTTTTTTCCAACATCCTAGGGATTCTAGAGGTACCCAGACTTTGTGGGTTCCCCTGAAGGAGACCAAGAAATTAGCCAAAATACAGTGATTTTTTTTTTTTTTAAATGGGAAAAAAGGGCTGCAGAAGGCAGCTCGTGTTTTTTTCCCTGAAAATGGCACCAACAAAGGGTTTGTGTTGGCAAGAGCATCATTTTCCCAGCTTTCAGGAACAGACAGACTTAAATTGGAAAACCCAATTTTTCAATACAATTTTGACATTTTACTGGGACATACCCCATTTTTACTATTTTTTGTGCTTTCAGCCTCCTTCCAGTTAGTGACTAAAATGGGTAAGAAACCAATGCTGGATCCCAGACAGCTAAACATTTCTGAAAAGTAGACGAAATTCTGAATTCAGCAAGGGGTCATTTGTGTAGATCCTACAAGTGTTTCCTCCAGAAAATAACAGCTGAAATTAAAAAATATTGAAATTGAGGTGAAAAAAACAGCCATTTTTCTCCACGTTTTACTCTGTAACTTTTTGCGTGCGATGTCAGATTTTTGAAAGCAATATACCGGTACGTCAGCTGGACTCTTCTGGTTGTGGGGATATATAGGGCTTGTAGGTTCATCAAGAACTCTAGGTACCCAGAGCCAATAAATGAGCTGCACCTTGCAATGGGTTTTTATTCTATACCAGGTATACAGCAATTAGTTTGCTAAAATATAAAAAGTGAAAACCAGGTATCAAGAAAACCTTTGTATTTCCAAAATGGCCACAAGATAAGGTGTTGGGAAGCAGTGGTTATTTGCACATCTCTGAATTCCGGGGTGCCCATACTAGCATGTGAATTACAGGGCATTTCTCAAATAGACGTCTTTTTTACACACTGTCTTACATCTGGAAGGAAAAAATGTAGAAAAAGACAAGGGGCAGTAACACTTGTTTTGCTATTCTGTATTCCCCCAAGTCTTCCGATACAAATGGTACCTCACTTGTGTGGGTAGGCCTAGCGCCACGAAAGGAAATGGCTCAAAACACAACGTGGACACATCAAATTTTTTCACAGAAAACAGAGGTGTTTTTTGCAAAGTGCCTACCTGTGGATTTTGGCCTCAAGCTCAGTCGGAACCTGGGGAAACCTAGCAAATCAGTGCATTTTTGAAAACTAGACACCTAGGGGAATCCAATATGGGGTGACTTGAGGGGATTTGACCAGGTTCTGTTACCCAGAATCTTTTGCAAACCTCAAAATTTGACCCCAAAAAAACCTTTTCCTCTCATTTCGGTGACAGAAAGTTCTGGAATCTGAGAGAAGCCACAAATTTCATTCCACACAGCGTCCCCCCAAGTCTCCCGATAAAAATGGTACCTCACTTGTGTGGGTAGGCCTAGCTCCCACGAAAGGAACTGGCCCAAAACACAACGTGGAGACATCAAATTTGTTCACAGAAAACAGAGGTGTTTTTTACAAAGTGCCTACCTGTGGATTCTGGCCTCTAGCTCAGCCGGCACCTGGGGAAATCTAGCAAATCAGCTCATTTTTGAAAACTAGACACCTAGGGGAACCCAAGATGGGGTGACTTGTGTGGCTCTGACCAGGTTCTGTTACCCAGAATCCTTTGCAAACCTCAAAATTTGACCAAAAAAACACTTTTTCCTCTTATTTCGGTGACAGAAAGTTCTGGAATCTGAGAGGAGCCACAAATTACCTTCCACCCCGCGTTCCCCCAAGTCTCCCGATAAAAATGGTACCTCACTTGTGTGGGTAGGCCTAGCGCCCACGAAAGGAAATGGACCAAAACACAACGTGGACACATCACATTTTTTCAAAGAAAACAGAGGTGTTTTTTACAAAGTGCCTACCTGTGGATTTTGGCCTCTAGCTCAGCCGGCACCTGGGGAAACCTAGCAAACCAGTGCATATTTGAAAACTAGACACCTAGGGTAATCCAAGAGGGGGTGACTTGTGGGGCTCTGACCAGGTTCTGTTACCCAGAGTCCTTTGCAAACCTCAAAAGTTTACCAAAAAAACACTTTTCCTCTTATTTCAGTGACAGAAAGTTCTGGAATCTGAGAGGAGCCACAAATTTCCTTTCACCCAACGTTTCCCCAAGTCTCCCGATAAAAATGGTACCTCACTTGTGTGGGTAGGCCTAGCGCCCACGAAAGGAAATGGCCCAAAACATAACGTGGACACATCACATTTTTTCACAGAAAACAGAGGTGTTTTTTACAAAGTGCCTACCTGTGGATTTTGGCCTCTAGCTCAGCTGGCACCTGGGGAAACCTAGCAAACCAGCGCATTTTTGAAAACTAGACACCTATGGGAATCCAAGATGGGGGACTTGTGGGGCTCTGACCAGGTTCTGTTACCCAGAATCCTTTGCAAACCTCAAAATTCGACCAAAAAAACACTTTTTCCTCTCATTTCAGTGACAGAAAGTTCTGGAATCTGAGAGGAGGCACAAATTTCCTTCCACACAGCGTTCCCCCAAGTCTCCCGATAAAAATGGTACCTCACATGTGTGGGTAGGCCTAGCGCACACGAAAGGAAATGGCCCAAAACACAATGTGGACACATCACATTTTTTCACAGAAAACAGAGGTGTTTTTTGCAAACTGCCTACCTGTGGATTTTGGCCTCTAGATCAGCCGGACCCAGGGGGGCAGAAATGACCTAAAATAAATTTGCCTCCCCAATCCCTTTGGGCAGCGACACTTGCCTATGGGGTCGCTCCCCCTGCGTGACATTGGCGCAAAAAAAAAGATCCCCGGTGCCTAGTTGTTTCTGCCCCCCTTGGGGGCAGATTGACCTAAAATCGGCTGATTTGCCCCCAAGGGGGGCAGAAATGGTCTAAATACAATTTGCCCCCCAGGGGAGCGACCCTTGCCTAATGGGTCGCTCCCCATCTCTAAAAAAACAAACAAACAAAAGAAAAAATCACAAAAAAAAAAGTTGCCCTGGCACCTAGAGGTTTCTGCCCCCCCTAGGGGCAGATTGGCCTAATAACAATAGGCCGATCTGCCCCCGGGGGGGGCAGAAACGGCCTAAAATAAATTCCTCCCCCCCCCACACCCCACCGGGGAGCGACCCTTGCCTACGTGGTCGCTCCCATTGCGTGACATTGGCACAAAAAAAAAATCCCCAGTGCCTAGTTGTTTCTGCCCCCCTTTCGGGCAGATTGACCTAAAATCGGCCGATCTGCCAGAGGGGGCACAAATGGCCTAAATACAATTTGCCCCTCCAGGGGAGCGACCCTTGCCTAAGGGGTCGCTCCCCATCTGTAAAACAACAACAACAAAAAAATCCCCGTTGCCTAGTGGTTTCTGCCCCACTTGGGGGCAGATTGGCCTAATTAAAATAGGCTGATCTGCCCCCAGGGGGGCAGAAATGGCCTAAAATAAATTTGCCCTCCAGGGGAACGACCCTTGCCTAAGGGGTCGCTTCCCTTGCCTGAAATTCACGGGAAAAAAAACTCCCTGGTGTCTAGTGGTTTCTGTCCCCCTTGGGGGCAGATTGGCCTCATAAAAATAGGCCAATCTGCCCCATGGGGGGCAGAAATGGCCTAAATATAATTTCCCCGCTAGGGGAGTGACCATTGCCTAAGAGGTCGCTCCCCACCTCAAAAATACAAAACAAAACAAAGACAACAAAAAAAAAAAAAGATCCCTGGTGCCTAGAGGTTTCTGCTCCCCCCTGGGGGCAGATCAGCCTAATTATAGGCCGATCTGCCCCCACGGGGGGCAGAAAAGGCCTTTAAAAAAATGCCCCCTCCCCCCCCGGGAGCGACCCTTGCCCAAGGGGTCGCTCCCTTGCGTGAAATTCACGAAAAAAAGAAAAAAAACTCCCTGGTGTCTAGTGGTTTCTGTCCCCCCTGGGAGCAGATTGGCCTCATAAAAATAGGCCAATCCGCCCCTAAGGGGGGCAGAAATGACCTAAATATAATTTGCCCTCTATGGGAGCGACCCTTGCCTAAGGGGTCGCTCCCCACCTCAAAAATATTAAAAAATAAAAATAAAAAAAACTTCCTGGTGCCTAGAGGTTTCTGCCCCCCGGGGGCAGATCGGCCTAATTATAGGCCGATCTGCCCACGGGGGGTGCAGAAAAGGCCTTTAAAAAAAATGCCCCCCCTGGGAGCGACCCTTGCCCAAGGGGTCGGTCCCTCATGCCAATTTCATTTTTTTAAAAACATCCCTGGTGTCTAGTGGGCGTTTTGACAGCCTGATTGCTTGCAATCCGGCTGCCAAAATGCTGAGAGAAACTTCAAAGGGAAGGAAATAACTTTCCTTCCCTTTGAAGTCTCTCGGCCTCCTCCACGTGATCGGAAGAGAAATGCTTTTGCTTCCCCTCCCATCCCTGCCTTGGGGGGTGGGAGGGAACCCCACAGAGGGAGCGCTAGCGCTCCCTCTGGGCTCTGTGCCCATGACGTAATGGTTACGTCCTGGGCACACGAGCACTGTGCCTCAGGACGTAACCATTACATCCTGGGCACAGAAGGGGATATAGATGCAGAATTTAACTGTGCAATGGACTCTAATCAGCCACCCCAGCAAAGCAATAAATGATCTTCAAACTTTAACACAAACAGATATATTTACACACAGTGTTTCACGGTGCAGGAACTATTAACTGTAGAATAATGACAGTCACAATGCTGGCTTTTTACTATGCACAGCTCTTTAGTGACTATCATTCTCTCCCTGACTAAGAGTGAATCCACAAGACTATCACAGTGGCTACAAGAAAAAGAAAAATAGCAACCTACTACACGCCAGGCACCAGAGCAGTCTATACAGGTAGGTCAAAAAGATGGATGTTGCTCATCTACACAAAACATTCTCTCTCATGCACTTATGGCCCTGGTGGCCCTCTCTCATAAAAGTAAACGTTTGTGATGTTAGAGGTCAGTGATTGAGAACAGGATACCGCTACCTCCTCAAAGTGCCTTTCTGAGGGAGACCCCAGCATCTCACACTAGGTGAGAGGACAAAGGAGCAATTGCCAAGACCAAGACAGATATAATGATGGACAAATCCCAAGTGGCCTCCAGCTTGCAGTATGCCTCAGTAAGATGAGTGTTTTTCATTAACAAATGCTGTATCCTGGACGTCATGAGCTTGAATCCTAGCAAGGTCAGCTCAGCTTCCCTCCCATCTTAGGCTGAGAAATGTAGTACCATGATGTGGTTAATAACAACACCTGTAATTTACAACACTTTGAAATGACAGAAGTGATTGAGGTATTGATAAATAGCAAGTAATTATTATTATGCTCAATAGCCTTTTGACACCCTAATTTACCATCCCCTCAATGGATGTTCAGGGGTGTGTAATTCCTATAGCTTTACACCCTGGCCATATTGTTTGGGATCAAGGACAACACGTTTTCAGGTTTATTTTGTCCCTGGGACAAATATGCCCAATCCCCTGCAGCACAAACCTTTCGGTTGCCAATTTACAGTACCACATTTTTACTGCAGTGAAAGGAACTGGCTGCAGTTTAGGTAACATTTGTGTCCATATGTTAATGCTGTTTGAACTTGTATTAATGGTTCATTAATACAAAACCCTTATTATTAGGGTGAGGGTTCTAAATAAATGTTGTAAGCTCGAACTGCACTACCGACAGTGGTTCCATTAATAAAATGTGTACACAAGTTTGCAAAGTTAAAAAATAAGACACAACATATAATGGACACAGAATGCTCTGTGCTTAAATGCAAATATTTTCAGAAGCTTAAAAGATATATTGATGATTTTTTGCTTTCGAAATAAAATGCTCACCAAAAAAATGCAACTAGGAAAAAAATGTTTTGCTATACTAGTGTGAAATTTTAAGTACCATTTCTTTGAAGCATCATTTAGTAAACTGTGTTGATGCATGTTAGTTTTGCCAAAACATATTCGTAATCGAATGTCAGTGTAACCAGTTTCAACAAGATTATGGGAAACATGAATATAAACAAGCATTGGCAAACCCGACAAATCCAACAGTCTTTTTAGCTTTGTCAAGGCGTGTATTGTTTTGGAATGGCTTTTGTAAAACTTTAGCGTTGTGGGAGCTGCTGGGCCCTCGTCACTGTAGCAAATGCTAGTAAAAAGTCAAAGTACTTTTTTGGTTTCTAAAAGCACATATTGCCACATTAGTTCCTGACACTGAACAAAACTAATTTGTTTGCCAGTATGCTCCTTCTGAAAGAGCTTATTGCGATCATTGTAATGTAAAATGGATTTTAGAGTGTAAAACTTGTCCTCAATAAGGATTTCCACGTGCTGAGTAGGGCCGGGTTCTGCAAGTTGTTTCAGTCACAATAAAATCAGCTGACAGATGGATAGAGAGAGAGACAGAAGTTTAATTAAACAAAAAGGTCTTGGTTAACGCCAGAAGTAATTATTCAAGAAATTTACAAAAGTGCATCTGTTGTATAACTCTTTACATTAGTGCACCCCTGATGTTTGGACCAAATTTTGTCACTTTGTGCATAGTCTAGTGTGGGAGTCACTCCTACTTATGCCAATCTCACCAAATGGGTTGGTAGTCCCAAAATGATGACATATGTTATACACTTTTGGCCTCTTATGACAACAGTGGCTCTGACCTTCTGCTTTTCCTTCATATCTTCAGTGCCATCTTCCAAAGCAGGTAGCACCTAGTGCTGATCTGTCCAGTCCTTTAGTCCTTGATGGTCCTACCCATTATTCATGTGGGGCCACGTTCCAGGGCGGTACCTGCCAGCAGGACTCCAGCATGTCTAGCCCCAAGGGTTAAAGAGCCAGAGGTGCAAGACCCCCATATGCATCATTCCATGTTCCTTCATTTGTCCTATAAACACTTACAGTATGGAATGAACTATCAGCCCATATCAGGAGCACATCAACATAATCAAGCTTAAAAATGCTGAGAGCTCATCTCTTCACATTATCCAACCATTCTTTGTGATTGAAATACGTTTTATTTTCAGTTTTTGTTCTGTACCTCACATTTCTTTGCTATGCATAAACCGTCTCTGTTAAAAGCAATATAATACACACCGTAAATACAGCCATGCAAACAGTCCCATCTGCTACAGATGCCTCTCCAACCAGACATCAGACGATTTGTCACTCAAATTAATCTTGGTTAAAAAATGTAATGTAAAAGATGCATAAAGTTAAAATACATATTACAATAAACTACATCCATGTACAAAATGGACAAACCACTGAGAAAGAAACTGAAGCAAAAACATACCATTCATAAAGTGCTTCTGTGTTAGACAAAGTGCTTAATATATTTGACTAGAGCTAGACAAATAGGGACAGAAGGTAAACTTAATAACTATAGCACAGCAGATTTACACTGTCCAAATTTGGTTGTTCCTAAAAAATGGTAACAAAGAATGCTTTTACAGGAAAAGCGACCAAAAAATGAAGGGTCCCCAATCTTAAGTGTCTAAGGAGATATGCATTCTGTGAATTGGTAATCCAATTTAAATATGGTTTCATGCCAGGCAATGTTATAATTGGTAAACAATTCAGCATCAAGCTGTCATTCAGTATCACTAGCAAAGCAAGTACACTGCCTGCAGCGCCCACTAGCTGTAACAGTGAGGCATTGCACTTCCTGTCAGGCACACTACACAGGAACTTTTCACCTTCACAATGATGCCGGTTTCTGATCTTGGTTTGCAGCGTTAAGTGGCAGATCTGCTTTAGCTGAAGGAAGGCACCCTTGCTTTACCAATTCTTGCCTTGAAGTCTGTGTCTGTACCGCCCTGCTTGCCTATTAAATTGCCTGTTCCATTGCATCACCTGCAAGTGTGACTGCAGTTGTGGAGTCTTGGTTGTTCTTCTGTGGACGCTGAGGCCAAGTTGTGCTAACATAGCTGCAACATTGTTGGTCTTCTCTTGCATCTGTAGATGGGTATGGGAGAGTGGGGCCAGGTCATCTGCAAAATCCAGATCATCAAATCAACATCAAGATTCTTAACATGAATGTAAGATTGACCCTTCGGTATGGAGCAGAAACTTGGAGGACATCCGTGACCGCGACAATCTGCTGGCCAAACACCATCAGCAACAAGGACCTATAGCAGCAGACTTTCTAAACCCTGCTTATGAAGAAATTATGAAAATACACTGGGGCTGGATGGTTCTCACCCTCCACAAGCCTGCATTAAACACCACCAGGCAAGCCCTGATCTCGAACCCTCAATGGAAAAGGAAAAGAGGAGGAAGGCAAAGAAACATCTGGTGCTGGGTCTCGAGTCTGACTTCAAGGAGATGTAGTTCATCTGCAGCTAGACTGAAAGAAAAGCCCAGGACAGAGATGGTTGGAGAGTCCTGGTTGATGGCCTATACTCCATGAGGGGTAGTAGGTAAACAAAAGTAATGATGCCAGTAGGGAAAAGATCCCTATGTTTTCTTTACTTATCTGTAAAATGCAGAGTCCTAAAATGTTCTTTTCAGCTTTTGTTATTTCTTGACAGTCTTTTAACATTGTCTTAATGTACACTATGCTCACTTCTCTGACAGAGGTGCCAGTCCCCGCTGCCGAAAGCAATGTGTCACTCTACTGTGCCACTACCATCTTCTGTGTAGTATGGGCGATTAACTATTTCCCGAAATCTAGCACTTTTAAAAGATGTTTGTTTAAAGAAGTTGAACCTAGGCATTGCATCTATTGCTCTTCGACATAGAATGATCTTCGCTTTAATTCTCAGAGTTTTCTTTCAAGCTGCCAACAAACTTTGGTGGGCTTCGGAACATTTATGATCAAACCATCTAATAATAGGATCCTTGGATTTACCACCTTAAAAACCTGCTTGCAAACCCCATTAAAAGCTGTTAATATCACTTAGGGTGCTAGACAAAGGTTTTTCCACAATGAATCTGAAGCCACCTTAGTCCATTTTATCTTGCAACCCTGGTAGTTTGGCTTAATATCAAATGACTTAAGCTCAACTTTAATTTGGTTTTCCTCCTCTAGTCTCCACTCTGTGCTAATAAATAGTGGTCTGTACAAAGAGCAAACAGTGGCCAGGGCACACCCGTATAGTAGATCCAGGAAATGTTCAGGAATTAAGGAGTAATGTGATGTTGGGTATTTATTTTGGATGCAAGTGAGTAGTCAAAGTCTCAATCAAATGACTACGTGTACAATGAGTCCATGTAGCAAAACAGCCAGATGAGAATGACTGGTCAAAGTTACAATCAGATGACCACATGCAACAAAAGTCCATACAGCAAAAACAGCCAACACGTGTTTCGTCTTCAAGACTTTGTCAAGGCTTAAAATATGTAAAATGCATATGTAGAAAGGAGTAGAAAATTATCCAACCGATGGTTGTCAAGGATCTTCAAGTAGAGTCAATTATAGGTAGAAATAATCAGGAATGGCCATGATAAGCCTAGAGAGCTCAATGAGAACCCGTGCCGGATGCGTCGGGATCTGATCAGTATTATACAATATTATACAGTATTAGCTTAAGCCTTGACAAAGTCTTGAAAGTCTTGAAGACGAAACACGTGTTGGCTGTTTTTGCTGTATGGACTCTTGTTGCATGTGGTCATCTGATTGTAACTTTGACCAGTCATTCTCATCTGGCTGTTTTGCAACATGGACTCATTGTACACGTAGTCATTTGATTGAGACTTTGACTACTCACTTGTATCCAAAATAAATACCCAACATCACGTTACTTGCCGGACGTCTACTTAATTCCTGAACATTTCCTGGATCTACTATACGGGTGTGCCCTGGCCACTGTTTGCTCTTTGTACAGGCAACCACTCATACTTCAGTGTGTGGCCCTCTGACACCTGTGGTGGCAGGTGTATGGCTAGCCTGGCACCCACTACTATTTGTTTTGCATAAATATACTATTCTTTGACTATACACCAGATAAACCTTTGTTGATGTGCGAGCGCCTTCTGACATTCTCCACCCTCGTTCGCTGGACTTTAAATAGTGGTCTGTGATCACTAAGCTGCTTGCACATAACCCCAGATTGTGTGTAGAAGTGGACTAAGTGAGCGGAGATAAAGATATAATTAATGGTGGAAATAAGTTCTCTACTGTTGGAACTGACTCTTTTTTCATGGGTATCCCCAGCCTTTTTGCCTCTGACCTCCTGTTTTTGACTCTGTGCTGCATTTTGTTTTTGCTGGTTTTTAGGACTCTGGGCACTTTACCACTGTTGACCAGTGCTAAGGTGCAAGTGCTCCCGGTCTGATTTGTATTTGTGATTGGTCTATCCATGGTTGGCATATCTGATTTATTAGTAAGTCTCCGCTATAGAGCACCAGGCGTGTCCAGGACCTGTAAATCAAATTATATTAGTGGGACTGCAGCACTGATTGTGCCACCCACCTGAATAGCCCTGCAAACATGTATCAGGCCTGCCACTGGGCCAGGATAACAGCTGGGCTGTTTGTGCATTCACTCTAGACAATCACACAAAGGGAGCTGAGGTGTGCCCTGCATATCCTGATGGCCTACTACCAGGTTGATGGGTCTTCTTGAGCTAGAGTAGTGGGAGGAACTGACACTTGCACCTGAATAGGGCTGTCTTCACACAAAGCAGTCTCCAACACCCTGGAGTGTGTCTGGGGCCGCCCGGGAATTTGTCAGGAAGAGGCATGATCTTGTGCACTACAAAGACTTCTCTTTGAAATGAACCTACTTCAAAGACAAAAATGTGTATAAGTACTGAACCTCTGACACTACATAGGTATGATCCTTCTGGACTGAGGGAACCCTGCCAGGAAGAAGAGCTGGATGCTATAGGAGGGACTGCCACTGTACCTGTTGCTTTGTTGTGCAGGCCAGCTGCTTGCTGCTTCTGTCCTGGCAGTGAAAGAACTGGACTTGGCTTTCTACATCCGGCTTCCAAAGGTTCTTCAAAGGCTTGGACTGAGCCTGTCTCCGGTTAAGAAGTCTCAGGGACATCTAAGACTTCACCTGCCAACAACTGGGCTCTCTTGCTGATAGTCCTGACTTGCCAAGTGGAACCAAATCCAGTTCCTGGGTCCTTGGGAAGGAGTTCTGGTGCAACAAGGAAGAACTAGTGCATCAACTTCCAGAATTACTTCGGAACCGGCGCCGCTCTCCGACCCTGCACCATTACCTGCACCGGAGCCGTGGTCCCTGATAAGTGAAGTGACTGCGACCTACCACGCTGGCCCAACACTGCCGCAGTGCCTCCGAAGTCAAGCGATAGCATGAGTCTAGAGTGCTGTGTCACTGACATCTGTGACACCTGACTTCGACTCTGTCGAAGCACCTGTGATCCCTTGGTGTGATCGTGACACTACAAAGTCGACACCTTGCGTCTTGATCTTCTGGATTCATCGATCCCGCCTTGTCGTAAAGAACCGACCCCTCACCGCCAACGCCACATCATCTCCTCTTCAACTGCAAGGAACTAACGTCTCACCTCCCCTGCCTAGCAGTAAGGAACTGACAGCTCACCTCCCTGGTGGCAGTAAGGAATCAACGCCTCACTGCTCCAGTGATGCCTCACCTTCCCGACACCATGCAGCGTCTTTCTTTCCTCAACATTTTCCAAGGTACTATAACCAGGGTCTACATGGCTCTGTGGCCGGCTGCGCTCCCTCATGGGTGGCGCTGGACTGTTGGAAGCGACTCCATCAAGCCATTTTGATAGGCCTAGTTAGAGCTATTGTGTTTCTAAGCACAATACTACATTTAATCTTTGGAAATGTGAATCTTTACTTCTGGATGTTGGAGTATTGTCGTTTTGGTCTAGTTTTTCACAGATAAATATTAGCTATTTTTCTAAACTGGTGTGGAGTACTTTTGTGGCGTTTTCACTGTGTTACTCTGTGTGTGTGTGTGTGTGTACACAAATACTTTACACATTGCTTCTGAGATAAGTCTAGCTGCCTTGAGTCAAGCTACCAAGGGGGTGAGCAGGGGTTATCTTAGGTGTGTGACTCCATTACCCTGACTAGAGTAAGAGTCCCTACTTGGACAGCGTGCAAACCACTGCCAACCAGAAACCACATTTCTAAAGGCCACTAAATGTGAGAATGAGGTCTCATATCTTTGTTGGCCCGATTTGAAAATATAAGATTATGGTCGGCCAAAACGGAACTAACCAGGTCACCTAGTCTTGTGTCTTTAAAATGTTTGTGATCAGTTAGAAGTCCTTCCTCAAAAAATGACAGAGAAAAAGACAAGGGTGAATACTGAAATGTCCTAGTAAAATCACTGTGTATGGGGGTTTGTTGTTTCCCAGCATACACATTTAAAAACTCCTTTAAGGCTAATAGATACATAAGCCTGTTGATTGGTGAATATGAATTATAAAAGTTGAGCACCAGAATACTAGAGGATTTTTAAACACTAGCCTGACCGCAAGCAGATAGGGTAAGGCAGTGTTGACTTAGGTTTGCTTTACAGGAGATAATCAAAGTCACCAGAGCGAGTAAGTCCCCTCCCCAGCCCTGCCGGCAGGGGAGGGAAGTGCTGGAGAAAAGAACAAGGTGTACACATCTAAATAAAAGGAATTAACTGAATCCCAAGTTTCTTAGAGCCCAACAATATGATGACCTTCGATAAAATTACACCACGTATCACCTTTCTTATCATTTCTCTGTGCAATATTCCAGTTTCAAAATGTGATTACAATGTTGAGCTTTGCGGATATGTTAGGGGACTGGCTAGACTGCGGGTCAACTATCACCCCCTGTGGAGAGTGAGATTTTCCTCCAGATAGGTTAGTCAGTCATTGCAATTCAATGTGCTAAGGGACTTGAATTTATCAAACAGATGCACCACTAGGGCCACCTCCTTTTTACCTGTCTGATTCTGTGGATCTCTGATAGTTACATTTGAAGGCAATTGACTAAAATTTGGTGTATAAAAGTAGCATAATGTAAAAACTTTAATCCTAGATATGGAAGAGTGGGACTGCACTGCTTGCCATATAAGATGTCGTGCAAAACTGGGTTGATCAAAGTTGACAAAGTTGACAATAACACAATCTCCCTCCTATAATTTATCTCTATTATCCACCCACTCAGTTCTTCTAACCATGTTAATGTGTGCAGCCAGTTGACTCCCATCCCCCAACCGTCTGTGACATCAATGCACACCTTTATTTCTAACTTGGTGGGTTGATTCCCTTAAACCTGGTGTTGAGGTGGGACTCTAGTGAAGGCTACCATCAAAGGGGCAGATTTTGGGGGAGGTGTAATCTATGTTACCAGTTCCCACCCTAGATGGATTCTGCTGGATGATAGGGTCCTGGAGAAGGACGGTTTTGCTCGCCTCTGAAACTGCACCCTCTGAAATTGTACCCCTATCTAATTCTCCTGAAGTTTTGACATTATTGAGGTGTCTGCCTTGCCTCACATTTGACATGTTCCAATACTAGCTAGCTGTTGTCCCTGAGCCTTATTAGCAAACATGCCACCAGATGGGTTACCCAGTAGAGAAAGTGTTATCAGCCCCTGAGTTAATTTGCCCCAACACTACAGAGCCTAGCCTCTGGATTTGAGATTGTAGCATAGACATCTTATTAAATAAACCATCTGACCTGGTTTTAACCAACAATTCAATTTTCTCATAATTATTCAACAGGGAAACATAATACATTTTTAAATTACTTAGCATTCAAGTTGAGTTCATGTTAATGTTGTGGGTTAATGACTCCTTATCTACTGAGTAGGTTTTGGTGCCCTCATTAGGGCAAGCCTACCCAGAAGCTGACCGCTTTGTAACCCACACATCCTTCTCTTTCTTCTTCTTAGCGGGCTGGTCAGAGTCAAAAAAAGAGGTACCAAAATCATGATGAATTTTCAGCCATGGTTACCTACTGCAAGCTATCAATCAAAGATGAAAATGGGGTGGCCCAGGTCAGCCTCCTCTGGGCTCGGATGGATGCAGTTGGCCCCGTTCTTTGCTCCATAGGAAAGATGAAAAGCTTAAAAGTGAGGTGCACAATGAGCCCACTCCTCCTGGACACACAGAGGCTACAAAGACAGCAAGGTCTGCTGGGGGACGTAGTCCCACCCCAGAAGGTCCGAAGTCATAATCACGATGTCTGTCCTCTTTTAAACATAGACCCAGCACAACTTTTGCCTTCATATCTTCTTACCTCTCTGCACATATCTTGGATGGCCAAGCCTTCTGTTACCATACTATTCCCCTGCCTCTCTAAAAACTCAGCAGCCATCTGTAATGGCATTTATCAGTAAGTACAGGTTGTATTTTCAGTAGTCTGATTGGCTATCTCACTGTAATCATTCCAGTGAGTGAGCTAATATGGACACATATTTTGTTCATCTAACTTCGTGGTTTTGCCTGATGCTTTTATTGCCAGCCAACCAGCATTGACCCAAAGTGGTACAAATATTACTTGATGTGTTTTCTGACAGTGTATATACTGTGAACTTTGTTCTATTATCATGGTTAATGACCCTACTTTCATATTAAGTCTCGATTAACAAACACAATGTTAATGGGGTTTTGATTTAGAATTAAAATCACGTGGAATGACATCACTGATATTTTAATATCATAACAATAATGAGCTTCTAAATGTTTTCAAGAGTTTCCTAGGCACCCACAACTTTAGTATGAATCTGCATTTTATAGGTGCGATACTAGCATCAATGTTCTCTAAATGTTCTATATAGCTATGTCAATGATCGCTTCTACAGTGTCAATACCAGATTTAATCTTGCTTTCTATCTGCCTTCTCCCTTGTTAAGTAGTTGTTCGTAAGGACATCCTAGAATCTTATACTCTGGACTTGAGTTGTAATATTTTCCTAGCAGATGCTGAAAGTTGCAGTCTTACTTATTGTCAGGTGTGAAATCATTTTGTTATGTGTGAACTCTTTGAAATTAGCATTAAGGTTTTAGGCTTTTCTTTTACGGTTATGTATCACTGTATGCTTAAAGTGGTTTTTACTTTAAATTTTAAAATATTTTACCACTTTAAAAATGTCCCACTCATTCCACCAAACGTCTGCATTTTGAATGCCGTTTGTTATGTAATTGCAGAACTGAAATGATTTAAAAATGTATCTAACCATGTTTTGCAATTGTCTATATAGCGGTCTTAATTTTTTTTCCTAAAAGTTAGTTTTTTCTGCAATTCTTTAGTGTCCTCTCAAAAACGTTCTGCCTTCCACACTCTGGTCACGAATTACAAAGAAGGTGTATCATCAATCAGATAGCAGTGAACCTGCCTCTGCCCCTGACAACCGTTCTCCAAAAATTCAACATTCTGGAACTGGATCACAGTATTAATTATCCAATGTTAACATAACTAGGCACAGATGAATGACGAGGGGGAGGGTGGTGGGTGGACTACCTTCACTGTAGTAGCTGTAGTCTCCACACTATCTCCCGTTCTGTGGTCTCACGGAGCAGTCTGGAGGTGCTTGTCCTGGCATTCTGATGTTTAATACCTCCTGACTATTCACCAACCACGACATGGCCACAACCTTAGCTGATGGGGAATTATTGTCACCAGCCATGGGGGATGCCTGAAATGGGTGGTGGCTGAAAGAGGTCAGGTTGGAGGCAGTATCTTCACCTAAGTCAAAACAGAACCCATAGTGGGCTTCTATTTTTTCTAAAAAATTTGTTGGGTGTGCCCCATTAAGCTACTAAATCTGAACATATTTCTCGTCTCATTTTATTTTTTCAAAAACAAGTACATTTATTTCTGTAATGTTCAGTGTTATATTATTGTTGATGGCTTTTTTTAATATAGATTTTAAATTGATTTCTGTACTTCTCTCTGTATTTTCTAACATTCACGTCCTGTTTACTTTCTCATTGTTTGGTACTACCAGATCTTATGTCTGGTACCTACAACCCTTTCCAGGCTGTGTCAAAGTCAGTAATCGCATCTGAAGCCACCCAAGAGCAAAATACCATTCAGTATATGAAATGCATTAATGGTTCCACTAAATGTCTGGAAGCTTTACGCTGAAGATAACAATACCTCTATGCAGCATAATGAGGAAATTGTATGGTGTAGTAACTTATCTTTTGGTATTTGGAAGCAATTAGGAAATGCCTATGGTTTGAAGTGTCTGGCTTTGCTCATCTTTCTATTCTTGTCAAGGCCAAATCATTTCTGCAGGTGCTCCATCTGGGGGTTCCAAGTGACAATATAGACATCTTAAACTTCTCCCTCATATCTGTTTGATGCAGACACTCAGGAGAAACAAAAATGTTACTGAAAGTCAGCCCTCTATAATGGCATGCATCGTGAAGACAAAAACAGACTAAGGCCAACAGTGACCTTATGTTAGTACATACACTGTCTAAAAATAATCACGCAAATAACCATCACAAAATGACATTTCTTCATGCAAGCCATCCCCACAGTGCCATCCTGGCATCTCAATGTGAATACATTCCACCTCACTTATTTCAGCATTTGAAGTGCTACAGGTAATGGGCCATCTGGTAAATGATGTCACAAGAGGTCTCAAATCCAAGCAGAGATCAACAAACACAGGAACATTCTGGAATGCTTATTTTTGGTGATTGTTGGCTATGCAGGGCCGGTAAAGATAGCTGTTCTTTTCACTGGATTGCCCCCTTAAAGGTTGCAAACTGTTACAAACTGTAATTCAGAATTTTTGTAAATACCAAAGTTGTGCATTTGTATTCACTGCATTATCAATGTCCACCCCTCTGCCCATCCCTTGGGAACAGCCATAACTTCACTCCATAGCACTTCACTTACATTCCAATATTTTATTGTTGTAAGTATAACATACAACCTCAAAACGTTTTGTGAGATTAAGCTCACAAGGGGTATTCGCCAAAGCCCATCTACGACAAATAACCAAAATGCCACTAGCAGCTCAAGTGACATTAGAGGGTTGGCCTCTTGACCACCTATAGCCCTTCAATAGCCTCTTGTTAGCTGCTATGTACTTTTGAATCCCATTGCTGACATTATGAACCCTTAGATGCAATTGTGCCTGGGGTTCCAAATAGCAGGAATGGAGTAGCAGCTGTTACCATGGTTACCACTAATTTACGTCCATCCTGACACCTTTCAATTCAAAAGTATAGTGTGGATCTCAACCTATCTCCACTTGCCATCTGAATCTGGCAGACACCATTCAATGAGTTGACGTCTACTGTCTAAAGGGGTGGGGGTTCTGAAAACTGTTTCTGCCCAAGTGTGACACCTACACAGTTAACCTGGAATTTATAGTTAAATCTCCCAAATCCTGATTTACAGAAGCAGTATTTGCAGAACTTTCAGAGCAGATGAATCTCTTACATAATAAGAAAATCCTTCACATAAAAGGATTTTCCAGTTTGTGTTTGAATAAAACGGTTTAAGGGTCGTATCAAAAACCAGAGGATGGGTGGGATGCTATCCACTGGGCATGTTGCAAGAGTAACATTACTGTGTAACTTTGTGGACGTTTGTAGACTTCCCAAGTACAACTTCATATCCCAAAAGCACAAGTAAAGTTACTCCAACTACAAACTGAGGCAAATATACATCTGAGGATGTGAATGTTGCCACATTTTAAGACATGCTTATAGTATGAGTTTTGCTCATGGGTAAAAGTAGTTTCTACTTGGGTAAAAACAAGTCAAAATTATGCGATTACACGATCCCCAGTAGTGAAGACGTTGAAATGTACCTGGAGAGTAAGAACTGCCTTACATTTAAAACGGTGTGCCTTGTTTTCTTGTTTTTTTTGTGAATTTTAAAAAATGAGTAAACCTGCAACAATTATATGCTTCCATATTGATGACATACTGTTTTTTAAAGAATCACCACCACAATGATGATAGATAATATGGGGCAAAGAAACATGAGTTAATTTCCCAGATTTCCACCGTGTAACATACTATGTGATCCTCTGCAATGAGGATTATGTATCTGAGCCTAACCTCCAGCATCCTTTCATAACAGGGCACTTTCAAAAACCTAAAAATGCCAGTATTGAGAGATAAGTAGAGAACTGATATTTATTTATTTTTATCTGCCTGGGGAAAAACGCACGACGAACTGGAAGCCTATATCTCCATGCTAACGCATTTCCACACAACCTCTGTCTCTCGCCCCCTTTCCCCCCACGATCGCGCGCACACACACGCACACACACTTTGGAGACTTCAAGCACTGCAAACAAGATGACATTTTTCCCCATAAAACGTTCACGCAAATGTCTGATGTCAATTGTCAAACCCAAATTGCTTCCCTACAAAAACAATTTTGAAAGCTTTTGATAACTTCACAGGTCGGCAGGTGCCCCCATCTAGCTCCAATCACAAAATAATCGCGACTCTGTCTGCCACCATCCCCTGGGAAAAAGCACACAAAAAGCAGACTAAAAACAGTGCCATTACACCCGGTTGTAATGTGTTTTCAGAGTATCCTCTCGACCGCAGACGTGTAATTGGCTGGCAATGAGGGGGCGGACTAGCCAGGAAGGGCGAGTTTATGTCTCCTTAAATAGGCTGCATGGAACATTTGCCTGCCTCCCACAGATGGCTGGTACTGGGCCTCTTCTGCTACATTAACTGGTTGCCCGCTATGGGGATCCCTGCGCCAGGAGTGTTATTCCTCCCCTGGGAATTAACAAGAAAACACTATCATTTCCATCACCCTTGCAGGACAGCCACTGAATTACCGACTCTTTTTAATATACTCATCTTCGTAAAAGGCCAATTTAAAGTGGGAAGTGTTTGAAAGGAGAGGAGGAGGAAACAGATGAGCTGTCCGCCATGATGGAAAGTCATTGATAACAAGAGGTCAAGAACAAAGCCGAGTTATAAACAAAGGAGACCTCGATCGATTAGCGTTCCTTTGTGTCACCAACAGGCCACCATCCTCCTGGCAATGTGCTGTTTCATTTAGACAAGGTCAGCTAATCTTTGATGGACTCCATTGCTGGGCCTGTGTGCTCGAGTCGCAGGCCTGGGCTTTCTACAAACTGACGAGAGTTGACTGTCCTGGAGCAGCACAGCGCTTTGATGTCCTGAACTAGGGGGTGTTTGTTGATGTTTGGACTAATAACACAGGCCGGAATAAACAAAGGGAGCGCAGAAATGAGATAACTGCGGGTCAGCATTGAGGTCAAAGGACGCAGCACATCCTATGCTACAGTGTCTGCCACACTGCGGTGGCACATCAGATAATTGTGTTTGTTTCATTATTAGCCACAGAAGGTCCTTGCAAGGTCATGAGTCACACGCTTTTTCTCATTGGGTGCCTCTAATACCTTTCCTATCTGATTAAGGTAGTGGCACGCACGACCCTTATATACTCCTCAGAAGGATAAAGGCATAAGTGGGCTGTGACATGGCCCAGACTTGAGCTGTCTAACCCACCGGTAATTTCTAGGCTTCCCCTTCTAGAGTTTAATGCAACTCAAGAAATTGCAAAAAAACGCGCAGACAATGCACTTGTTTGTTGAAGGTGCGTTAAACCGTACATAATACAACATGCTTAAAAAAGACACATCTACATCTAATGCTATGTCTATGGATGTGTTTATAATTTGTCAGTGTCTTTATCTAGAATCGTTGAAAAAACTCGAGACAGACATTTTGGTTAGGATCGAAACCCAAACTAACGATAGCAGGGCCAATCGTTCTGGTTTCCACTTTTAGGTGTGACAGACCTGTGGGTATTGCCAGTGTTTTAAGGTGGCATGGCGCATGCAGGAGTCGGCACTTTGAAGCACAAAAAGGTTGCTGGGGAGCAGAAGACTCAAAGACGGGCAGCTGTGGAGGGGTGGTCAGGACTGCGCAAAGTGGGTCTTCAAGGGCTTAAGGGCAAAATAGGGGAAGATGGGGTGGGCGGGGCAGTACACATCAAAGAGGGGGTGTCAGGGAGGCACACAGTGAGTCTACAGGGGAATGGGGCACAAAGAGGGACAGCAGGCATGGGGAAATTCGGCACAAAGAGGGGGCATTGGGATTGATGCTTTGTCTTCGGCCACACTTTGTACCCAGAGCCTGGGCTATGGAAAATACAGACCATGGCCATCAGCAGTGCTTACCAGGCATTGGCACAGGTCATGGGCTTTACCCGTGCTGTGGCTGCAGTCATTGTGCCCATAAACCGAATGCATGTTGCTTTCTGATAAGCATTCAAAATCAATCAATCAATTATATTTATACAGGGCGCTACTCACCCGTGAGGGTCTCAAGGCACTAGGGGGTGGGGGTCACTGCTGCTCGAAGAGCCAGGTCTTGAGCTGCCTCGGGAAGGCGAGGTGGTCCTGGGTGGTCCTGAAAGGTGAGGGGAGGATTGCTTGCAATAAATTTAACCACTGGTAATCACTCACGTAGCTTTCCAACCCATAGTTCCTATATCCATGATGGCAGCTGTTTGAAATCAACTATATGCAAATCAGTCTTGCCTCAGCTCCAATACAAAGAGCCCAGCTTGAACAGCCAGGCAAGCAGTTCCTATTGGAGCAAGCAACCCAAGACCGGTTTAGCCCTGACTGGGCCTCATCAGTTGGGTCTAGCTTGGTTTCAGTGGCCTGGTGAGCATGGGACCTATGTCTGGGCATACCAATAGCACCTCTACACCTGACTGACAAAAATAAGAGCAAACCCTAAAAAGAGTGGTCTGGAATGCGGCCAAGAGTGAATGCCAGTGGCGGAGATTAATTCAAGCATTTCTTTATCACCTTTTGTTTTTGCAGAAGACACCTTAAGTGCGAAGGGTATGCCCAGACACAGGTGCCATGGGACTTAAGCTATACCTAAATGATGAGACCTAAGAAGATTGAAATAGTCTGGAGTGGCTTGTGTTCCCATCTAGAAGAGAACTGATCTGGCAATTTGGGCTGACTGTTCCTGTTTGATCAGGACCCAAACCTAATGCATAAGTCCTCTCTCTAGCATGGCCCAGTGGGCGAAAGATGAAATTCTGGAATGCAGCCCAGGGCCATGGCCAGTTGCTGAGATTAATTCAAGCAATGCTTCCATCACCTTGTTGTTTTTGCTTTGCTATGCACAGCAGGAGCAACTCGTGGCCAAAGGCCTTACTTTTTTTTTGCAGTCTTCATGCCCCAAAGCACACTGCACTTGTATTCTGCAGGACATCTACCAGCTGACCTGTTCCACCTTCTCCCGCAGCAACTGGCAAGAGAATTGAAGTAGCGGACAGATGCACCAGTGCCCCATTAGCATCACTCTCATCAAGGCTGCTTCATTCTTAACATATTCCTAACATAACATTCTGCATTCTACTATGTATGCCATACACCAGTGACCTAGGATCAAACAACACAGTAGATAGACACGATCAGAACAATAACCCTTTCCATAATAATGAGCACTAAACACCGCAAATATAATACATTGTACAAGAGTAACTATATTAACAGTTAAAATAATACGTGTGACATTGATTCACCACCATACACTAAGGAATAATGTCCTCCAAATGATTTGGGCATTTAATAACACAACCAAACGTTCATACTTTAATCAACCCTGCCTCCTCCATGTCACTATGAGCACTTCTAGGACCATGACTTTGAGTATTCATATTCCTGACATTATTGAAACCAATATTTTCATTCACATCATCCAACTAGGTATAGCTTTTAGCTTCCACGTCATTCTCCACCTCCCAGCCACACCTCTACCTTTGGCTAACCTGCTTATGTGCCAAATGTTTCCATCACTGAGTTTGGCAGAATTACAATAAATCCTTTCTACTTTCAATGGAACAGAAAGTTTACTTTCTCCCTTCCTCACCCTACCTGGCTTTATTACACAAACCATATCACCCGCCTCCAATCGCACTAGTCTCGCTCCCGATCTATCATCATGGTATATCTTGTATTTCATTTGTGTCTTCCTAATATTCCCCTGAATTACCTCCAAGGGCCAATTCAGGACCCATTTGACCAACCCTGACAATCCTTAGAGAATGGAATTCTTCAATGCATGATTGTAAATGGACTGTACTCCATAGATGTGGGGGTTGTGCGATAAATGCAAAGAATTTTTTGATTTGTAATTTCCATTTTTTTTACTTATAACCACTTGGGGAGCATCCCTAATCACTATAAAAATATTTCTGCTTCCCCGTTGCCTTGGGGTGAACTGAAACAAACATATGTTCTAAATAATTATATTCCACAAAAGTTTTAATTTGTTCAGCTGGAAATGATGACCCATTATCTGTGACGATTCTCTTGGTAACACTTCCCTCTGGAAAACCTCATCCAAAAACTTCCTAATATTGACAGTATTAAAACACACTCTACAAATGCCACATCTGGCCATTTAGGAAAATAATGTATAGCTACAATGACATTGGTTACCGCACTATTTTCATCTACCAAGGATGGACTAGTCTATAAGGCAACCTGGCAGTGCCCAAAAGGCTGGTCTCACAGACCAAAATATTTTCACCTGTTCTGGGGCCAGTTTTAGGTCTGGTGGGTCTTTTTATGGGCGAGCGCAAAGTGCTCCGTCCCGTTCTGTAATCTCTCTTTGGGCTTCCAACCACGCCATGTCACGTCAGTCACTTACATTGGTTCGTGGGCTTGCCTTTTAAAATCTGCTTGTTTTCATTTGTGATAGGCATGCATACGTCATGCCTTTTCCGGTGTTTAGCTCACCTACACAGCATCGGTAAACTGCTAAAAGCATACGAGGCTCGATGTTTTCAGCATGGTGTCCCGACTACTTTATCTGTGTATTTTCCACATAGTGCAATCGCTCTGCATTTTACATAGTGCGATCAAGCTGTGTTATTTTTTCTTTACAACTCTAATAGCTCTAACTCGAGCAAATGCGAGACCCGTTGCATTGAAAATGCTTGTTTTACTCTTGATTTCTCTGATGTTACCACAAACATTTCCTGCATCCAGCACAAATACATGCAGTACTGCATGTTTGCAAAACACCTTTAATGTTGGTCTTTGCAAGCATAAAACTGGCATGATTTGCAAATATAGGGGCACTTTAAGCTTTCAGATTTGCTAATGGGGGCCACTTTTAATTTGGTGCCTCAGCCTATTTTTTCTCTCAGTCCGACCCTCTGTCATCGACAACGGGTTTATTCCTCCACATCTTGTTGGGACTAAGAAAACACTCTCCAGCCCCAGATGACTAGACTCAGTATCAGCACCTTCTCTACGCACATTAACCGTTTTCCCAGGTATTCTTTCTGCAAACTTTTGCAGAATTACCTTTCACATCACAATAACGACATGCTTAACAGCAGGGCAATTTTTGCTGTAAGCAAAAATATCTAAACTACCACATCTATGGCACCTTTTGATGATAACTTCACTCACACTCCTCTCTATCCCTACATCCAATTCTGTTTTGATAACTCCAAGGACCACAGGAATAACAGGTAAAAATACTGTATTTAGCATTGGGCAGTTGCCTGGCATAACGTTTCTTCAAGGCTGCTTCACTCTAACTGACTCACATATTCCTGACGTAACATTCTACATTCTACTATGTATGACATACATTGGTGACCTAGACACAAACCACAAAGAAGACATACAAGAACACTACACCCTACTGCTGTACTCTGGTCTCAGTTTCAGACATAGAGCGCAGAATCTCCTGAATATGGCTCAACTTGCTTACCAGCACCGCTTCTAAAGAGATCTCAGTAGAGACAGACACAACGTGAATACTGTAAAAAAATAACTTGGATCTCCTCTGGGAAATGAACTTGTGAGCTTGTTCCACAGTTGGTAGGAAATATTGACTGATTGGAAGAAGCACATGGAGTTTGCAAGTCACTGACTACTCTGAACAATTATCTGACAGAGTTATACACTTGCAGAATTTAGAAGGTTAACAAAGACACCTTCACCTCCACAAGGCATCATTTGTAGCATTTCAGCTATTTAGGATAATCAATACAAGCTTCCTTGCTGTAATGGAGTTATCACCTCCTCCTCTTTCAGTGAAGAGATAAACCAGCATTTACAGGGACTGGCAGACTTATTTGCTCACCTTGAGACCTGGAATGCCTGAATCAAACGTGTGTACAGGCAATCAGAGAAAGTCTTCATTTGGTGTTCAGGTTCAGAGGTTGGAGAGAATAAAGGCCTGGGCACACCCAAATGTGGATGCTGCCTCCTTCACATCCAGTTTATTCTCGAGGCAGGAAAGAATGACTTTACACTGGGACTTCCTTGCGCAAGGTTGCACAAGATTAAGTAGATTAGACCAAACTGAAAAGGAGTCATGGGGTAGGTGTTAGCGACTGTACTATGTTTGGTGGGGAAGAATGTGTCACACCACAGGACTTTCTTGGAAAACATTAATGCAGAAGAAAGTCAGAAATTCCCAGTGCTTGGGCAGCCAAGGATGCCTAAAACTATAAATTGAGGTATCCAAGCGCAATTACCCTATAACATTAAGCCACCACACAGCCCACAAGATCCACGTGATCCTCCATAACCTTAGGAGGGGCTGAAGAATGGAGAAATACGAGAAATGGGGAGGGGCACTAGGGAGAAAACATCCCCTTATTCAATGAAGTAGATGCAGGTAAAGGGTTTAAATGGGAAAATGCGCATTTGCCTAGATATACGCATGCTGTGTTTTCCACCAGATAAAAAATCTGAAAGTGTTACTGCTATGCACTGAAGTACTCATGGCACTCTACAACTGTCGTATGTTTCCTTAAGTGTTTGTGGCATTCTTTATGAATTATAGAAATGTCAGAAATTAGCTTGAAATACAGGACTAGTTCCACAGGAACACATTTCAGACTTGTTGTTCTAGGTTATTATAATACGCAATAAAGCAACCATGGATTTGCAAAGATGGTATAGAAAATTTGCATTCATAAACACAAAAGTACTGTTTACCTAGAGTTTCCTTTCAGATTTCTTTTAAAACTCGTAGTTTTCAATGTAATAACATGGCAATGGAATTTTTTAAGAATGAAAGTGCCGTTCCGGTCTCAAAATTATTTGAAAATGCAATAGAGGATAGCAGGTAAAAATATGAATAGGAATAGGAATATAACAAACTAACCCTGGAAAAGTGAGGTATAATTTAGACATACACACGAAACTAAGAGAAGGGTCATTCTGGGCCACTGTGGAAGGTCAGAGCAGCAACAATATATGTGTTTAAAGACCGGAATTAGGTCCACATCTGGGAAATTTAGGGGACAGTGGTGCATAGTCTTGCAGAAGAGAAGAGAAAGCTCATTTCAGAATCCTTCCAAAAAAGTATTTATGGACAAACGGATCAAGGGAAATGAGTGATTTAAGAAGACTTTGGGAAACTCAAGAAACAACGACATATGTTACACAAGGGCACAATTGAAATGAAACAACATGAGACATGAGTCTCCCCATTTGGATCCCAGCAGAGTAAATAATAGATGTGATTACAAGTCCAGAGTTTTCTCTTTTTGTTTTATTGGCCATAAGTAAGGCTCAAGCGATAGCTCATTCATTGCAGTGTAGGAAGTATGCATGGAATACAAATGCAAAGTACTGTACCAGACGCAGAGCCATTCTTAAATATTAAGTCGTGCTTAAGCACAGGCAGAGTGAACTCCAAATGGGGAAGAGCATTCAATGCCTTGCCCCTCTGCAATATGTACTGAAACTGCAAACGGACATCTTCACTTTCAGTCATCACAAGGAAAGGTACCAACACTGTGGTCTCTGCCATCCCTTCCCTTAGATTTGAAATGTGTAGAACAGAGAGATTAAAAGGGACCCTTTGATAAGACTTGTACTTTTTTAAAGTGCATGAGCCCTCCAGAAGCTTGCCAACTCTCCCACTCTTCTCACACTTACATCTAAAAAATTCTCTTCACCTTATTTGAGACTCTTAATGACTGACTCCCCTTCCTGTAAGTTTACTACGTGACTCTGTGTCATCTGCAATGTTCCAGTCTTCACCCTCCATTAAAGAACTCAGCACATTTGAAGAGTTGTCCTCAGTGTTCTCCACAATTGTACCAATGAGCCTAGAGTTCAAATTCACAATGATGTGAACGAGTAAAACTGGACTGCAATATGCCCTCCTCCATGGCTTATTTACTAACCTCCTTTCCATATCACTACTTGCAAAATTCGCTAAAGTTACATAAAAGCATATAAATGACACTATGTAAAACACTCTACTGCTCCCTTATGCCTGGCCAACACCTCAATTTGTTTTCAAAATATTATTGAGGCATTTTTATAGCGCATTGATAAAAGAAGGTCTCACCGGTCGACAGAGCACGAGCACTACAGTGAAGTAACTTTTTTAA
Organism: Pleurodeles waltl; assembly: GCF_031143425.1. NCBI lineage: Eukaryota > Metazoa > Chordata > Amphibia > Caudata > Salamandridae > Pleurodeles > Pleurodeles waltl. The sequence goes on from NC_090447.1 coordinate 874,311,837, forward strand.
CATGTTTGTAAAACACTATTGTCATTCACAATTTTCATTGATGTCTTTTGTTTTACAAGTTACTTTAATTGCACATTTATTATTTGTTGTTGAACAATTATTTGCCAATGCCACAAGGTACCATTGTTCTTTACTTATTATATGCCATATAGTCATTTTAAAAACCATAATAACTAAGCGGATGCATTTCAATTTTTGTCAGTTAATTCTTTTCGGCTTGCTTGGTGCAAACTATTTGATATTTTTAAGATCAATCAATATACGTTGGTGTGGAGTTCATTTTTGCCTGAAGTAGATTATGATTCTGTAGGTAAAAGGTAGCTGCAGAGGAGAATATACGTTGTGTCAAACAGTTTTTCTCAGAGGGATCATTTTCTGCTTTGGATCCTGCAAGAAGATATCATCTTCCTCTACATAATTTCTATAAATATTTACAAATAGGTACTACTTTCCGGAAACCGCTAGTCATGATGCATATTGGTTTGTAAGAATTAATGGTGAGTACCGGAGTTATAATCCCTGTAAAAGACCAATATCGTACTTTTGGATTGACTATTGACAACGGCTCCAATATTCGTGGTCCTGAGATTTCGTCTCAGGAGATCTCAAATGCTTTAAAATTGGCACATACAACTTTTAACACAGCCACTCTAAATGTACAGCAATTCAAAATCGTTAATAGACTCTATTACATATCCAATAAATTGTATAAATCGAAAAATTAATTGGATTTGAAATGCCCTAGACGTGGGGTTGCCAAGTGCAGATAATGTGCATATGTTTATCAGATGTCATGCGTTAAATACGTTTTGGACAACCGGGAAATGATGATTGTGAAGATATTCTCACATTTCATGGAAGGTTTATAAACTATATTTTGGCATTGTGAAGCCTAGAGACACTGTACCAGGGTTAGCATACTCCAGACTATGTTAAAAATGGCTGTCCTAGTGCTAGCACACAGCAGGCTAGACTCTTAATGTTTAAGTGATTTATACACTTGAACATAAACATGTTTCAAACTGTCTGCCCTGGATATGGAGCACTATGTATAATGTTTTCTTCTTACAGCTTACATCCTCAGGTTGCTTTCTACAGCTCGCATCCTTAGAATGCTTACTATCTCAAAAGCCTCCTTTCACTATACTCCTAAAACCCAGCATGAAAAAAACAGACCTTGACTTAATTCCACTTGATTCCTTTAGGCTTGATTCCTCTCCTTTCTTTCTTCAGAGTGACCCTCTTCTTACTTTCCATCCTCCACATGCTTCAGCGTCATCTCAGTCTCGCCTTATTCTCTCTTATTGTAACTATGCAAAAGTCTGACATCACATTTCATAGATCACAACATCTATTGATTTAAAACCCTATCCCTGCAGTCTAACATTACAGAATCTCCCCCAGTCGATCTATCTCACCAACTATTCACCTGAAACCACATAGCCCCCATTAAGTTTCACACCTACCTGACATTTATATAATCTGTCACAAAGTAGCTGGATTAAATGCATGCAATGTTTTTTTTCTTGAGAGCACGTGTCTAATCGCAATAACCAACACCTAACCACTGGATTAACCACTAACCTTGGGTTTCAGAGTTGTGTACTACTTGCCGTAAAGCACTTCAATGATTTGTCAGAGGTAGTAAATGCTATATAAACGCAATTGAAATTACAATATTAGCAGAAGTTAAGCAAAGGTTTCATGAGGCTCCTCCTGAATTCTGAAATGATAGTCATGTGCTTCTTCTTGAACTTTAAATGTTTGCCTGCTCTCAAGATTAAAGAGATCCTTCACACTGATTTTTATTATGTGCAGAGATATGAAACGGCCTATGAAAGAGACCACAGCCTTCAATATGACATGACACATGCATTTAAAGAAGATACACTGTTGACACTCACTAAATGTGGCATCCTGCATGCTACTTTGATTGACATCTGCAGATGTACATGGAACAACATGGAGCCTCTTATGGCAACCTGCCAAACATTATTATAACAACACTCAAAATGTAGAGGTCTTTGCCAATCAGTCTCATGGTCAGACATCAATGCAGAGAAGAAGCATGTTCCTCAAATCCTGCTATTCCAAAATCAAGCAAACACCTGAATTGACATGGTGCCCTTAAAATACATAATGATATGCAGCCATGGATCTACCTGCATCGGAATCTTGATGGCTCTTTTGCAATGTATGGTCAAAAAGTTTAAAGAGTTTAAAAATATTGGCTATATTGCGTGAGGTGCTGACATTCTTTAAACATGATGGGTCATTGTCACTGCACTTAAGTAAGAAGGGTTGCATTGAGCGTGTGAACTGAGACAACCCATATTTGGATACTTGGGGGGTCATTCTGACTCCCGCTGGGCGCGGTAACCGCAGGGCCGGCGGGAGCCGCCGAATGACCGCACCGCGGTCAAATGACCGCGGCGGCCATTCTGGCTTTCGCGCTGGGCTGGCGGGCGACCGCCAGAAGGCCGCCCGCCAGCCCAGCGGGAAAGCGCCTTCAACGAGGAAGCCGGCTCCGAATGGAGCCGGCGGAGTTGAAGGCGTGCGACGGGTGCAGTGGCACCCGTCGCGATTTTCAGTGTCTGCTTGGCAGACACTGAAAATCTTAGTGGGGCCCTGTCAGGGGGCCCCTGCAGTGCCCATGCCATTGGGCACTGCAGGGGCCCCCAGGGGCCCCACGACACCCGTTACCGCCATCCTGTTCCTGGCGGGGAAAACCGCCAGAAACAGGATGGCGGTAAGGGGGTCGGAATCCCCATGGCGGCGCTGCAAGCAGCGCCGCCGTGGAGGATTCCCTAGGGCAGCGGGAAACCGACGGGACACCGCCGGTTTTCCATTTCTGACCGCGGCTGTACCGCCGCGGTCAGAATGCCCATGGATGCACCGCCAGCCTGTTTGCGGTGCATCCGCGGTCCCCGGCCCTGGCGGTAGTCAACCGCCAGGGTTGGAATGACCCCCTTAGTGTCTTGTGCATGGTTAGTATCATAGGTAGCCAGCTAAACCACAGATATTTGTAGGTGTCATCTACAAATAATGTACCAAATATGGTTGTTGGAACTCCTTTTAGAGACTTTTTACTCCTGATGTCCGGAGACCTGGAGTTTTATGGGTCCAGACCAACTGTGCCAAGTACCTCGTCAAAACCTGACTTCCAGTAGTAGTGGGAGTTGCTAAGTCCAAGGTTTCTTTTGTGGTGGGGAATATATGTAGGAGGTGAACACAACCCCACAACTCAAAATACATTCAATAGCAGCAATAAATGACTGTCCAATCAAATACTTGTTTTTATGAAAAAAGGAGTATGTATGTACGAACACAAAGTAAAATACTCCCTACACAAACAATACACACAGCCTCTGGAGGTCAGGGCTCTAATGTTTGATAGAGAGGACCCTGACACTTCCTTTCTATAACGGGAGTGGTTACCCCCCTTTCACTATAGGTGACTTTCAGGTTAAGTCCCACTACTAATCTGAGCCTCAAGAGTCCCACTCTGACTCTTCCAACATCAAAAGTGTTCCAGCACCCAAAGTGCTACATAGCAGAACAATTTACCATGTGGCCTTACAGCCCTGGGATTAGTCTTACCCGCTTCAGCGGGGGTTGCGCTACTGGAGTGCCCAGGTGCAGTTCACTCCGGGAAGTCCATGGGGGCTGCAGCACCTGCTGACTGTAAGTGACACTTGCAGCTCTACATGGGCAGATGCTCGGCATCCATGGCGCTTTCTCTGGTGAGATGGTAAGTTCCTCTGAGCCTTCTCACAGGTAGGGTAGGGATGGTCATCCGGTTTCTGATCCTCACTCAGGGCTTGGCACGCGCAGGTCACCATTGCATCCTTTCCTCTCAATGACAGTGGAACCAGGCAATGTTCCTTATTCTTCATGGTGGGCCACACTGGCATACAAGATAATCAACCTTACCTTGCACAGGGGTGGTAGTCCGATCGGCACAACAGTAATTTCCTCAGTATGGCTGCACACTCTGGCATAAGGGGTAGCCAACTTCACTCCACACGTGGACTATGGCCCCACTGGTACAGCAGCTATGCAATCTTCCCAGCGGTCCCCTCCGGCAAAATTGGTCACCGACTTCACTCCACACACAGATTATGGCCTGATTACCACAGTTTTGCTCCCACCTTCACAGCAGCCCATTCTGGCATATGAGGTCACTGACTTCACTCTGAAAAGGCGATGGCCTGATTAGTGCATCCACTGCTAATGTCACGTAGAACCCCATGGGAATATGCTGTGACTGACTTGCATCTGCAGAAGGATGATGACCTGATTGGTGCAGTAGTCTTCTCCTCACACCTCGCTATGTGGATACACTTGCCAGTATCCCCAACTGGACATCACTCCCTCATGCGCTGTCCTCTTCTTTAAAGGGCATATTGGTCCTAGCAAGCAGGCAGGCACTGGTGCTCCAGGCTCCAAGGATAGATGGTCTTGGAAATCCCTGGATGACATCCCCTTACTCAGCTAGGAGACTGGCAAACCTCAGTCCTGATCATAGACAGAAGTTTTGCAGAACCTCTCCTCATTGACATGCAGCCCAGCTGGCTGCTTGACAGATGATAGCTTTGGGGCCCTTGAGCTCTCCTTCTTTTAGTCCATTTTCAGACACCAAATATGATTTAGAGTCTGAGTCTTTGATTTTTATAATTGGGGTCTGCTTCCCTTTCAAGTGCCCAGCCCCACAACTCATGCCATGGGAGTGACTAAAGGATCACACATGAATGTGAGCCACAGTGATGTGTACCTCAAACGGTGAACCCTGAACTACAGCCCTACTCTATCATTCTCTTATCAGCCCCAAATACTTCCGGAAATGTGCCCAGTCCCCTTTCCAGGGACCTCTCCCTGAGTCAAGTATACCAGTGTGTGTCCCATCCAGCTCTCAGGAATGAAGCAATCCACAAATCTGTCTGGGGGAGTTCTCTACCTTCTCATGCTCTTTCAGTCAGCCCTGGGTCTCCCAAAATGGAACTCAGAATCTTCCGTGAATTGTACCATTCACAGGAACACACACACACAGAGCACACACATGCATCCACACACACAGCATTACATACTAGCTTGGTGCACGCCAAGGGTGAGTTCAGCACACAGCAGCAGAACTTTACATGACTGAGCCTGTAGGCCTCACTTGAGTGACACAGATGAAAAGGCTGCTTCACTCCTACCGATCACTACACAGCAAGCTGTCACCACTGTGATTGTGCTACTTAACTCCTGGCAAAGGTAGTAGCCTTAAATCACTATGAGGGTAGCTCTGCTGGCTCACGTCCCTCTGGGTCCAACAAGCCCACAATCTGTGGGACATGCCTATGTCATGGTGCACACGCTTGATCCATGTATACCCATGACAACAAAAATCAATGACAGGGATACTAACATTGTTGCAAGTGTGGAACTCAGGGCAGGGGTGAAGATCTGTCACCATGCAAGAGACTTTTTTGTCCCAACAACATTACACCCAGGAGAGGCTTAATTCCTGACAGAAATGTTTTTGTGGTTATATGTCAAAATATCAACTACAGAAACGGTATGCAATCAAAGTATTGTGGCCAAAATATTGAGAAAGTAAGTTCATATAGGTAAGTATAGACTTACTATTCTTAACTCAACATCCATGTGCCTTGAAGAGCTTCAAGATCTTCAAGGTATGTAAATGTGGCATAAAAAAATCAACAGTAAATACATACTTACCTATGTGCCTATTTACTTTATCAATATTTTTACCACAATAACTTGTCTATAAGATTCAGGTAGCTCAATTTTCTAGAGTCTACATTAAAGTGTAATACCATTCTAACAAACAAGAAAAAACATACATGGAGTCCATCTAGGCGTGAGAGAGATACATCCTTTTGAATCATGTGAGAAATGTCACAGGCTCCTAGACGTCATCTTGTATATCCACTGTAAGTCAAGGACCATTGTTGTACCTTTCCATCTCGCAATGATCCATAGTCAAAACCGTCAAAACCCTACAGCACAGACCCATTTGGGTATGCACTGTTTGTCTGTTTGTTTCATTATTTGTTAGGAACTTTCAAACCAATAAAAAAGAGCTTCAAAGTGCTGATCCCAATCCCTCCACCTTTTTTCATAAGAAACTCAATTTCCCTTTTTGAAATTGTCATTTGACTATGACTTTGTAGATGGTGTTCCAAGTTCCATCTGTTGTACTCTCAGCTTAGTTTGACCAATTACAATACTGTAGGAGGCTGGCCTGGTGTGTGATGAGTACATATGGTACTTACACCTTATACCAGGTCCAGGTATCCCTTATTAGTGTAGTGTAGTCAGTGTCTAGAAGGTGGGCTCTCTAGAGATAGCTGTGGATGAGCAGCAAAGGCTTATCTAGAAGACATGAAACCTCATGCAATACCACTGTAGTCACACAGTACTCACACACATGAAAGAAAACACTCAGTGTTTCAAAAATAAAGGTACTTTATTTTGGTGACACAAATACCAAAAATACCATAGAGGCTGTACTCCCTTAGGAGGAAAGGAAAGTAATACACAAATTATATACACTAGTATGCAAAAATAGGCATAAAACAGTTAGAAAACAGTGAAATTAGTGAAAATCACAATAGAGAGAAATAGCCCTAGGGGGAGCATAAACCATATACTAAAAAAGTGGAATGTGAAAGTCGGTTCCCCACCTTGGTAAGTGGAGTGTGTGGAAGGGAGCTGGGAATACTAGGAAAGCCCAAAGGTAAGTACCAAAACCCACCCCAACGACCAGGAAAGCAGGAATAAATCACTGTAAATTCCCCAGAGGACCCACTTAGAAGAAAAGAAGAAGAATGCAAAATCCCAGAAGAGATTGCAAGACACCAACAGTGGATTCTTAGACAAGAGGACCTGTGGAAGAAGGGGACCAAGTCCAAGAAGCACAGTAGAGTCCAGGAAGGGCAGGAGCCCCACCCACCAGGCTGAAGGTGCAAGAGGTGAGTCGACGATGAAGGAGAGTCAGCACTGCACCCAAGAAGACGAAGTTGAGTTCCTGGAGGATGCAGGTGATGTCCCACGCCGGAAGGAGGATTGCAGTTGGGTTTGCGGCTTCGGATTCCGCAAACAAGCTTTGGCACACACAAAACTCGCGGTTAGTGGAAAGTGGAGCTGCCAGGGACCAGGAAGGACCAGGTGGACTCTACCCAGGAGGCGGAGCCAGAGGGGGCCCTCAGCAACACAGAGAGCCCACAGAAGCCCAGGCAGCATCCACAGGAGTCCCACAGGGTGGGGACACGAAAGTCGAGGAAGAGGCCCATGCAGCACTATGAAAAAGGCTCCCACGCCCCTGGAGAACCACTCAGGGAGCTGTGAGTTGTGGGATGGAGTGCTGGGGGCTGGAGCTTCTAGATGCCTAAAGATCTCTTGGAAAAGATTCCAACAAGCCTTGGCAGCTGCAAAGAACATGGTGCATGGGGGTACTGTCCTGCGTGGGCAGGTAAGGGCTTACCTCCAAACAAGTTGGAAAGCTGGAAGAGAGAGCCATCTGGACCACTTCAGGCCACCACCCGTGATGCAGGATCCACGCAGCTAGTCGTCATTGCAGTTGGTGCCTGCAGAAACAGGGGACTGACTCCTTCAGCCCAAGGGAGATTCCTTCTTCCTTCTGATGCAGTCTGAAGGTGGGCTGTCCTCAGAGTATGCACGACTGGGGAAATGTTACAGTTGCTGCAAGGAGCCGTGGATACAATGTTGTAGGAGGCGTCTTGCTTCTTTGTAGCAGCTTGTCAGGTCCCGGAGCATCCAGGTGCAATTTCTTCGGTAAGAAGTTGAAGTGGAGGGTGCAGAGGAATCCTGCTGAAGTCTTGCAACCCGATTCTGAGGAACCACCCAAGAGAGAGACCCTGAATAGCCCTGAAAGAGGGATTGGACACCTAGCTCGGTGACCACCTATCAGGAAGGGGCTCAGACGTCACCTACTGGCACTGGCACTCAGATGCTCCCAGAGTTCCCTGCCAACCTGAATTCCAAGATGGCACAACCCAGGGACCCTCTGGAGAAGCTCTGAGCACCACCCCTGGGGTGGTGATGGACAGGGCAGTGGTCATTACCCTTTCCTTTGTCCAGTTTCGCATCAGAGCAGGGACTGGGGGTCCATAAACCGGTGTAGAATGGTTTATCAAAGGAGGGCACCAAATGTTCCCTTCACAGCATTGCTAGTGGCTTGGGGAGGTTACCCCTCCCAAGCCTGTAACACCTATTTCCAAAGGGAGAGGGTGTAACACCCCTCTCCCAAAGGGAATCCTTTGTTCTGCCTTTATAGGCTTTTAGCTTCTCAAGCAGCAGGAGGGCAGAAACCTGTCTGGGAGGTGGCAGCACCTTGGGCTGCCTGGAAACCCTCAGAAGCCTGTAATGGCAATACTGAGGGTCCTCTAAGGAGCCCCCAGAGTGCATGGAATCATACAACCAATGCTTGCGAAAGCATTGGGGTATAATTCCAACGTGTTTGATACCAAACATGCCTATGTTCGGAGTTACCATTATGTAGCTGGGCACAGGTATTGACCTTGTCCAGTACACGCGTACAGTGGCATCCCCGCACTCACGAAATCCGGTAAAATATACAGGTACTTTGCACCCTGCCCTCTGGACTAGAAGGCCTGCCATAGGGGGTGACTTATAAGTGACCTGGTGCAGTGAAATGTGGCAGTGATGGTGCTTGCACCGTGTCAAGCAGGCTGCAATGGCTGTCCTGCAGAATCCTTTGCTTGGGCTCCCTATGGGTGGCAAAATATATGCTGCAGCCCATAGGGATCCCCTGGAACCTCAATGCCCTGGGTACCTAGGTACCATATACTAGGAACTTATAGTGGGGCACCAGTGTCCAATTGTGGGATGAAATACACTTCCAGCAGCCACGTTTTATAGCAGAGAGCATAATCACTGGGGTCCTGGTTAGCAGGATCCCAGTGAGCACAGTCAAACACACTGACAAACAGACTAAAAGTGGGGGTAACCAAGCTAGAAAGAGGCTACTTTCCTACAAATACCATACTAACAGTGATTATATAAATTGATAAAACTACATGTATTCTTTTTTTCAGCTTCAAAACTATTTAGCAGCAATGCAAAATATAGCAGTCAAAAAACACTAAAATACATATAAATATAACATATGTATTTGTAGTTGCATGAATATTCACATAATGCAAGATACATATTTTTTATACTTTTTTGTGTGACCTGATCGGCACAATTTGAACACATGGCTTTGCACAAAGTACTTATTCTTGCTCGACATAATGCTCAACAACAAATGCTCATTTTTTAAAGGTAATGTGTGGTAAACTCAAGCCAGGAGGAGGAATGCATTCCTTTCTCACTGGACCAGAATACACAGGATCTTCGATTTAGACCTCCCAACATTTCACATAAATGGTCCCAGCATGTTACCAGAGGAAGAGGTCTCTGCCAAGACATTCCAGACAATTTTTCTAAAAATAAAGAAGCAGACAAGAAAGACTGCAAATGAAGAAAGACTGCCTTTTAATGTGATGCTAGTTTTTAAGATGAGAGGACAAACAGGCGTATCTTGGGATGGGGCAGGCATGGAATTTGATCAGTACAGTCTGACGAGCCAACATTTGAAATAGCAGACTGGTACTTACACATAATCTGTCAAGCAACACATGCTTGGAGAAAGCATGCACCCAAATACTCAAAGATTTTCAGAATATTCTTCTAGCAAGAGCTTCCAGTGAGTGTTATAGGCTTGGTAAAGCTGTATCTTTTGGCATAATGTCTCACAAAAATAAAACCCATAGTGCTGTGATCTGCAAATGTATTGCTTATTGCTTATCTGTGTACATGGACGTCTGTGTATTTGCTTTTGCGTCTTTATACGTTTATGCATATGTGCGTTTCTGGATGCCTGTGAGCGCACGTGCCTGGCATGGTAGGTTTTAGTTTGTGAGAGGCATGCCATTTATGTACATCTGTATCTGTGTGTGAGTTTGCTTTTGAGTTTGTGCGCTTTCCCATTGTGTACATGAGGTAGTGCGTGCGCATGTGTGGCATACTGGGACTGCATGTTCATGCATGTGTGCCTGAATGTGTCTTATGGTATTTGTCTGTTTATGTGCCTCGGTGTTTGAGTGTGTGAGCGCGTTTTGAGTGCTTTTGTTTCCCATTTCTCGAATGCGAACGATACTCCTGGCGTCATCCCAACATACTCCAAGGCAAATACTTTTCATTCTCTTTCTGTAACGTCCTATGTAATATGTCCAATGTATAAATCACACTTTTAGAGAAGTTCTGCAACAATGAACTGCCCTGGAGAATCATGCTGCTTTTTACGTCATACAATTAATCACAGACATTATGATGACTCTGGCTTCTACTCCGAAACCTTATTAGATCTAGATTTTACAATAAAGAATCTAGCTACATTGCAAATGTCTCTCGGTGTTATGGGTAAGTCGCAATCATGCATTTATCCGTGATATAGCTTCATGAAAACCGACACAGGAATTTCAGAAGCACGTTTCTCAGAAATGAAGTTGCGACTACACACATTTGTCTGCATAAAACAAACGTGCAGATAACTATTAAAGGGACTAGCAGATATTGAAAACAGAAACCCATGTTCAGTCAAATGCATAAACATTAACATATCAAGCCTTACATAGACAGTAAGTTATCCAGTTAGTGACAAAGTTGTTCTGCCGAGAGAAACCACTGTGATTACAGCGTGTGCTCATTGCTGACCTAACAAGCAGTCCTGGTACTTGCACAAGGCATCCAGTTCCAGCGATGGTTATTAACGCACTTGTCATCCTTAAATAAAACAAGCCAATCGGTAAAGCATTTCTAGGAGCATTTGATGGCATCAGAATAATAAAATAAATCATCTTACCCTGTCAGTGTGAGAAGGAAGAAAAAACCGGGAGAACCAACGCTGTCCACCTCCCTGTCATATGGATGTGGCCTGGTGAGATGCGCTACCTCAAAGGGAGGACAGAAAGAACCCTCGCCCAGCCCTTCTCGCCGATTCCTGTCAGAGAGTCACCACCGTCCCTTAATCCTGCCTCTGACAAAAAGAGCACACACACACATCCACTCACTAAATGACTTCGGCAGCAGCGACTCCCCTGGGATCTGTCTTTCCATCCGCCTTGCATCCGCGCTATTGCAATATGCTAATCCCGCGAAAGGGCCTCAGACCACACTCGCGCGCGCACGAGGGCCTTTTTGGATGTGACCCGCGAACCCTAGCAAATTAGCTGCCAGACCTAAAGAGGAACCTGCCCCGGGCTGCGCTTCAGACGACGGGACCGGCAATATTCACATAATTTCCTTGCACATACCCAGCTGCTGGCCGGGGATTTCCCAGACTGGATTTAATTGATCGCGGTTTTGATTGGCAGCACCTGAAATGGAAGACGTAGCTGCTGCCACAACAAAAGAAGATCCGGCAGACGGGCGCCCGATGAAAGGACGGGGCGTCGTCATAAGGATGGTTTAAGCAATAGCATTGCGCACACGTTCATACTTTCACTGAAGCTTTCCTTTTACTTTTCAAGGAACAAGCCACAGCCTCCTTTTCCAAATTATTCAGTATTTGAGAGAGCAGGTGCGTCATAACAATAGAGATATTGTTAACAAGCGTGCAAAGAAGCAAATTAATTTTCTATAATCCTTCTGTTCCTTTTCTTTACGAGTCACATTTTTTTTTTTATTTACGACCAAAATAAAACTGTGCTTATAATGAAAAAAACGTCTTTGCCCTCGCTTCGTCCCAGTTTATCTTGCCCCTGATTGGTACTCCATTGCTGGGTGGAACATCCTGCCCTTCTGATTATTCACCTGTTGTTGTTTAAAAAATGCAGTTAGCAACTTATGGTCTCTGACTTTTTAAGCTATTGTGCGCCTTTGAAAATGAGGGTTCCTTCTTTCCAGTTCACTACTCTTCAAATCTAGGGGCTGCTTTCTAGCCAGAAGAATTGCTGTCCTCATTTGTATTTATCCTCTGCTGAGTTTTTCATGAGAGTTGGAAAAGTAACAAGCCACTTACACCACGTGAACCATGTCCAGCACCCACTTCCTTTCTTTCCCCAGACATACCACTGACCAAAATGCCATGCCCCAAGAACGTCAGCATACCAAACAAGGGAAACCAAACCACACCAATTACCATGAATGCCAACCTAAAGCCCCAGGTTAACTGAGCTCCAAGAGCAATCGAGCATTTTCAATGCAGTGGGTCTTGCGTTTGCTCGAGTTAGAACTACTAGCGTTATAAATTCCTAACTGGACTTTTCTTGCCACACAAATTGAAAATAAAAGTAAAACTGTTGACATAAGCGAGCCGATTCAAAGAGGCGAAGGAGAGAGACAAAAGAAAAAAGTTTGCTCGTAGTCAAAGTTATCGGCAAAAATGCAATTATCCATGTAACAGGGTCGAAGGCCAAGACGGTAACAAAACCGCCCTAAGGAGAGACAAATGTAAAGCAGTTACCAACGAAAATAAAGGATTTTTGAAAGGCAGGCTCAAGAATGAGTGATAATAATGGGCATGCAGTGGGTGTGGTTAAACGCCCAAATGCGTTCAATAACGTCAGAAAAGCAGCACTTGCACGCTGCTATGCTCGACCTAAAAACCTACACATTCCCTGTAATGCCATGCAATAGATCTCAGTGCTCAGGAGTCCTGCAGACCCAAGCATGCTGCCTTACCTCCCTTACTATGCCATCTACTATGCCTCCGCTCCCCAGTGAACCACCACCATCTGGCCACTATGTTGCATATACATTTCCATCTCCTTACTGTCTCTGCCGACATAATTTGTGCCCTTATTTCACACTGCTACCAGTACAGCCATCTCTTCTCTGAAATCTCTCAGTAATATCAGCTCTCACCAGAGTTCCCAATTTTGTACCTTTGCCAGAGACGTATGTCAAGCAGAAATTATTGAGATTCAGAGAATTGTCTGCTCCTACTGAAAAATGTGCAATTCTTCCACTGAAACACTGGAGGCTCCACATTCTACTATTGCCATGCCAGGTGGTATTTTCAGCCAGGCACTACCTTCAGTGAGGAAAGGTGGAGAGACAGGCACAGAGATTGAGTGTAGTTTTTTCCTAATTGTTGGAGGAGTCTGAACCCTTCTTGTTGGGTGTGAGTGATCTCAGTACTGGCTTGGAGCGAGGTGGATACCCCTGGGATCAGGCTTGGTTTCAGGGATTCTGTGAAAGATGAAACAGTGGATTGGTTACTCAGAAGGGGAAGCAGGTTGTTTTGGAGCTGTAAACCCTGTACTTCAATAGTTCGACCATAGAAGTTCTTGCAAGTGAATCGTGTTTACAGGATCTGCACTGCATTGCCTGACTCCAGACTGTGGTTTGGGCAGTAGTACATTGCCAGTTATTTCTGATATTCTTCGCCTGTTCCACCAAGACCTTTGTAAATGTAACACACTGATCAACAAGAACATAGTGAAGTTCCTTTAAAGATGGGGTCAGATGGTCTGATTTCTTTAAGATTAGGGAAATCTTAGTAGCTTTAGTTTTATAATTTCTGGAGATTCTACACTTCTTCTCTTTGACAGCATAGTTCAATATATATTAATTCATCTACAATAGAATCAGACTGTGTTATACCTGGCTTATTGGTTCATCTATTGAATACAGAAGCCCTTCTCAACATCATTAATTGGTAGTTTTCATTTCTGTTTTTCTTGTGATCTGATGAGCAGAGGAAAGTTATAGATTAAACTAGACCCTATTTTTTGTGGGAGACAGAGGGAATTTGCATGTTCTGTGGGTAAGAGATGGGGAGAATGGTCATGGTGGGAGTAATCACAGAGTTTGTGCCTTTCATGGGCAGGTAGCTTTCATTCATCCTATGGTGCATGTGTTTGAGGCTGGTGCTTTTGTTCTACATTGTTACCCTGTCATATGTGGAATTGTGTATCTTCTGCATTTACAGCAGAAACTGTAATTTTGTTCTGGGCAGTTTTCTGTGCTGAGTGTCACCCAAACATAGTGAAATACAGCAGCAATTGTGTTAGTGGTAGGAGCCAATACGGATCTCTTGTATGAAGAAAGAACACCAAAGTATGACGACTCCTGAGACACAACCTATTTTCCAACGCATTAGAACTTTATGATCCAGTGATTCATGTGCTGCTGTCAGACTGAGTAGTATTTGGATTTTGAGGTGTCAAGGATCAAGAAAAATAAGCAAATCATCTGCCATTTTGCCAAGGGAGGCGAGGGGTCACGAATCCTGATAATATAGAAGGTGAAGCTTGATCCAGCCCTATGTGGTCTTGTTGGAAGGGAAGGAGAGAGAAAGAGAGATTGTTCGCAGGTCCCCTGGATCTGAACGTATCTACTTCATCAATAGAATACATGGTATTTAAGGGCTGAGAAAGCTGTTCATTCTTTGGGCTAGAATGTGTGAGCCCCACATGGAGCAGAATTCGCTTCAGCATGTGTTGAATACATTTATGAGACCTATCTTCTGATTCATGAGAGGCGGAAGAGGTGGCAAAGAACCAAGGAAGTGCAACCTTGTGATCGCTTTGATTGCAGAGCCCCACTCCCTGTGATTGGTGAACTTAGGGATATTCATTTAACAGCAAATCACTTGTCATTATAACATGTATCTCACCATCGTTTTCTGGGACAGATCAAACCAAAGTAAAAGCTGTACATTTCGTCATTGCAGGGAATGTGATCAGCCAGATTTTGCACGCAGTCCTCAGCAGCCGTCAAATCCTATGAGTATGTCCACAGTTTCCCACTACATAGACTGAGAAATCCTTCTTCCCAATTATTCTTTGGCATCCTGATTTTGTCTCTCCAGTGACTGCAGTGGGGATGAATGTACTCACACTGATAAGAAAGTTGTACTCCTCGCCTTTTTGTTACTGGCCGGTTTGTGTCTTTTCCCCGCACTGGACCCAACATATGCAACACCACCAGAGTTGTGCCTTTTTTTGGTTTGCTCCACCAATAGAGGATAAGTCTCTGACAGACAGTAGGTGCAACCAGACCATGTTATGAGGTGATTGACCCTTGGCTGTAGCTAATTTGTTGTACAGAAGTACACATCTTTTTACATATATCCATTGAAGAGGGTTGTTACCCCTTCATGCAAATTCCATCAGCCCCCATTAATTGAGCCACCAAATGTGCTAGGTGTTATTGAAATTTTATGTAAATTAGTGCAAGCCAATGTAGTATATAAAAAGAGTCATCTGGGAGCAAACAGTGTTTAGGGCAGAGGTTTAATGGGTATTGGAGGAGCTTTTTTTTATCAACAATGCTTTACTTAGCCTCATGCATTATATAGCGATCCATAACTGTATTGGATGGTTAACCAGAGAAGTCAGTGTGAGGCCTGAAAGATAGTGAGTATGTCAAGATGGTTGTTTATGTGTAAGTTGTCTTCGTACTGGTGGACGTGATATCTTACATTTTACTGCCCTTCATGAATCCCTGTTGTGCATATAAGAGAGTTATGGGCCTTTACATCCTTCTGAACCTTTATAGTTGCCTGAATCAAAGATCCCATAAAAAAATATTTCCTTCCCAGACAATCCGCATGCCAGATCCTCTGAGCAACTGCTCAACCCTAGTTTTGCTTTCTGGCCTGTGACATTCCAATACACACTACGGAGAGCATTTGCTGCTACCCCTCCTGGATCTGCTCTGCAACAGAAAAATGCTGCTCATGATGACTGGCCGGTGTCTCAATAGTTCACTTTTACTGAGCAGTTTGTGCCATGGTGCAGTATAGAAGATCAGGAAGAAAACATCCAGTTTTAATTGGGCTTATTTGACGAGGTTATTGTTCCTGCAACTAGCACATCTTTTAAGTTTCTCGGTTGTCCCACTGATTTAACCATTTAACAATAACTACTGGTCCTTAAGGTTCATTTATCATTACTTTTGCGGTAGCTCTGAGAAGAGGCATCCAACTTTATATTGTACTCATCTTAAGGGTAGGACCCAATGTATGGACCACAGGAGCCCAGCTTATGTGCCGTGTTTGGAAGACAAGAAGTTGTCTGGCTCATTGAGGAGATGGGCTACCTTGACCTGGAAGACAACTACAAAGCTCAGGTGACTGAAATCTGGTGGGGGGTGACTCCTGGAGAGATCCAGCACATGGTGATAAAGGTCTGCAGGTAAAGTCCCGATGGCTAAATCTGTGAAGATCACAATCAGCATCAGAGCATGGTAAATGGTGTGGATAAGTGATTAAAGAAGTATTTATGCTAATCATCTCGCATGTACCCCAGTTCCACCTCAGTTGATGGTACCAGAAAAGACCATTCCTGAGAGGAACAAATGTTTTTACTCTGTTGGTTAAAGCTGGCTACCTTAATTGTACAACTGTTTGGACCATATTTATTCAACTAGTAGTTCTAGAAATAGTGACACTCAGAGCTGTGAGTTAGCCCCAATACACTAACAAAGATCCTTTGTCACCAGTGACAGCCCACAAGTTTAAAGTGCGCCTGCTATAGAAAAATATGCCAGCTACTGTCAGGATACCAGCAACTAAAGTTTGTGACTCGCTTGGGTGCCAATAGCTGGATGCTAACCTGTCTCAGAGTACCAGCTGGCACCATCAACAATGAACCAGTTTGTGAATTTGACTGACTTTTGAATTCCATCTGGTATTTGCCACCAACTGCAGCAACACCAGTATCCCTGAAACACCAGACACTAAATAAGCTGTCCAGTTTCCACCTTTGTGCCAAGCAATACCTTCCTTTTGGTGGTTTGGATTCCAAGTTATCTTTTTACCAGTGTGATATTGAATTTTGGACATGATTACCAAAGCACTGGCCCAGTCCTACTCATCCTTTTGAACCAGGAGCTCCAAGGCAAATACATTGGAAGGGTCGAAATTATGTTGTGACAGGAAGTTGACTTGAATAGCATAGATCAGTCCCCGGAGTTACCGGAGGTCAGCAAACTCTTTAACTGTTAAAGATTGCATTCATTGTGATCAGTGTCCATAATGTAACCATTCACATAAAGGACCCACTTTGTTCGTAAATGCAACCATTTTCTAAACAATACCTATTTGAAGTCAGGATCCATAGAAAAGGTCGCATAATAAATCTACTAAATGAGAATGCTTCCAAATTCCTGATCTTGTCTATCTTCAGCACTTTTCCATACTCCGAAACCAGATTACAGCAATATTTTCTGACATCAGTCTATCAACATTCCAAATTATTCCGACATTGTGGCTGTTCTTGACAGTGCCCTTTAATCTAACTTTTCACTGCATTTCCTCTTTCCCTTACGTAAAGAATACCACACACATGCACACATACGCTTACACACACTTTTATCAGCATTACACCATAAGCCTGCTACTTTCATTCACTGTAAGTTTAGGTTACCTTCAGTCAGTGAGTCAGTGTACCTTGCCAAACAGTTCTCTTCCACCCACACAAGCAAACAGAAAATTACTTTTCCACTTACTTGTCCCTTCTGCACCTCCTGTCTGTCACCTGACCCAAATGTCTGTCCAGTAGCTATGAAGCTAGTAGACCCATTTCATTATATATGCATCTAAGTAAAAACCCTCTCCAGATTCTAGTCTTCGTGTTTTCATGACAGCAGTACAGATGACTCACATTATGGCTCGTACTGGTCCAGTGTTGCTGGTCGAAGGAACAGAGGAGACATTATTCCATCTAAATGAAAGCTGCTGTAGTCTTCAAGGTTCTGAACCATTTTCTCCCTCTCCTCCAGCAGTAGAAGGTGCGGTTTCGATTGAACAATATATTTACTGTACTGTGTGTGAACAGAGCTTGAAGCATGGTCCAGATCATTATCTATTTTGGCAATCAGCTGGCTCGTGGAAAGAAGGTAGTCTGTTGCCCTGGCAGTGCCTTACAAATCCGGTCTGGTGGCTGAGTGGCCTAATACAGCTACTGCAGGGATCTGTGTTTAACCCCATGATCACCAGAGGATTCACACAACCATCAGAGGTTGGTAAAACAAGTATCATAGATTTAGCTAACAAACAAATGTTATCTGAACCCGCAATGTCAACAGATTGCTGCTAGGTGAATGTGTTGTTTAAGAATACTCCTCTGATGGTATCTTGAGACTTGACAGTTCACAGAAAATGATGTTAAGTCTCAGGATTTTTCAGGTAACATTCACCCTGCTCATTGCTCAGCTTACGAGGGTCAGCACAACGGGCCGCTTTCACAAATTACCCTTTGTAGTATGTTTTGTGGAACTACAGTGGTACTCCAAAATGTACTACAAAGTGCTATTCATAAACTGTACTTTTGTAATAACTAACATGTTTGTATTAAGCTCCTACCTCCATTTTATTCTATGGAAGGGTGTTGCAGTAGTAATAGTTGGCAATATGTAGTGTTGGACTTACTAAAAGGGTGTAAGTTACTACAAAAGCAAAAGCATGTAAATGAAAGCAGTAGTCCTTTTTCCCCCTCCTAAAGCAGCTGATGCTCACAAGACAACTCCCAATTGCAAACAGGAACCCCTCTATTTTGAAATTATAGTGGTATTTCAGAGATGAGGTATAGGGAAGGGTCTTCTCCCTCTTTATTGTGAGTTCCAGTCTGTTTTTCAATTTCTTCATTATGGGTGCTCACTTTGCCTATTAAAGCTGAGTCTCCGCCTACATCGGTCCACTGTCAGAGCTTGGAGAGAATCTTAGAGATGGCTATGTGTAGAGAGACTCCAACAATAAAAATTGCTAAGAGCTTTTCACTAACAAGACCATTGCGAGATCTCCCTCCAGTCTTACCCCTTTGAGCCTTTGGATAAAGCAGATCAGAATGTTTTGACAATAGTATTCGCCTTTCTACATAATACTACATAAGCTTAATGGCTGGGGGAGCTGGCAATTATTTGGTGAACTAACAACTTAAATGCATCCAACCAAAACGCCTGGTTTTCCATCCAGATTTGGCCTATTTGCCAACATTCCTTCCATATTCCACATATCCCACAAGCTAACTCTTCTGGCCTTCTTCCTTATATTGGAAGGACAGTTGTGCCATTTGCTAGATGTTTCAAAGTTGTGGGAACCTAGCAAGACAGATCTCAATCTTTTGAGCAGTCTTATATATTTTGATATACATTCAGGCTTTCGAGGCAGGGATGTGTGTTGCAGCACTCATTTCTAATTTTTGTTGGCTTTTAGGGTTCTGAGCACTTTACCACTGCTGACAAGAACTAGAGTGCAGGTACTCTGTACTCAAAAACATGGTTGCATTGACTTATCCACGTTTGGCATATGTAATTTACTTGTACGTCCCTAGTAAAGTGCACTAAGTGTGCCCAGGGCTGGTAAATTAAATGCTACTAGTAGGCTTGCAGCACTGATTGTGCTACCCACTACAGTAGCCTTCAAAGATGTCTCAGACCTGTCCCTGCAGAGCCTGTGTGTGCAGTTTTAAACTGCCATTTTAACTTGGGAAGTGTACACACTTGCCAGACCCAAACCTTCTTTTTTTATTACATATGTCACCCCTAAGGTCAGTCCTGGTGAACCCCAAGGACAGGGTGCAGTGTATTTAAAAAGCTGGACATGTACTTTTAGTTTATCTTGTCCAGGTAGTGAAAAACTATTACATTCATTTTACACTGCAACAGGGCCTATCTCTCCTACAGGTTAATTTTGGGATTGCCTTAAACATCTTTTAAGAGTAATTATCAATTGGTAGAATATAGAAATATGGAGTTTGGTGTCTCTGGACCCGCAATTTAAAAGCACAACTCATGGTGAAGTCAGATGGAAAATTGTAAGTCTGAAAATGCCACTTTTAGAAAGTTGGCATTTTCTTACTTTAACCATATAGTGCCTTAGCCTGTCTCTGCATACATGTCTGGCCTAGGCGACAGCTACACTTTGTGAATTCCCTCTAGACAGCCACAAACACAGGACACTCTGATGCATCTGCATTCATCTGCATACTGACGGGTCTTTCTGGGCAGGGGGAAAGGGAGGAATTGACACTTACACTTCAATAGGTGGTGTCCTGTCTCAACACAAAGGACTGATTACCCCCCACAGATAGCCTGGCAGACAGGGCTGGAATGAAAGGGACCATTGGGCACTTCAGAGGACTCCTTTGAACTTTACTCCCACATCAAGGGACTTTTGGGGTTTAAGTGCTGAACCCAAAACCCCTCCAAACTTGTTTGCTTTGGGGTCATGAGGAGTCTCTGCAATCAAGAGGAGTGGCGCTGCAAGGAGGAACTGCCACTTTGTCACTTGTTTTGCTGTGTTGGCCCATTGCCTGCTGATTGCTGTGCTGCCAGGAGGGACTGCCACTTTGCACTGTGCTCTGCTGTTTTGGTCTGCAGTGAGGGGGAACTGAACCTGCCTCATCTGCCTCTGCTCCCCTAGTGACTCCAAGGGCTTGCTGGCTTGCCCCTAGTTCTCCCTGAGGTCTCAGGGACATCAAAGACCTAGTATTATAGCTCACTGCACCCTGTAGCCAGTCCTAGCTCTCTGAGTTGCCTGAGCCTGCCTGTCATCGCTGGAGCGGCCGAGGGATCGAGGTAGTGCTGTTTATCCCTCCTGCACCATCTTGCCTTCAAGTGAGCCTGTCTGCAATGTGTACTGGTTATCCTTGTGCCCCCGCTCCCTGAGGGCCAAGTAAGATCACCTCTTTGTGGGCCCAGTGCTGAGGAGTAGTGCTTCTCACCACAGTAAATGTGGGGTGCCCGGAGAAGCGTGGTTGTCCTTTCGGTTCCCTAGCAACCGCAGTGAGCTGAACACATATTCTTCAGGCTTCCCGAGGCCAAAGATTTGCAAGATCCTCTCTACTGCGGCTGAGCCCCCGGCCCCACCTGCACCTTAGAGTTGTGCCTCTTACCAACACAGATCCTGTGTGCGAGGCCCACAGACTCCGCAGTACGGAGCTGCAGATCCGCCAGTGCTCCTGGGTAACGTGCCAGAGCCCAACTCATCTTTCTGCAATGCGGGTCTCGTGTCCGAGGCCCGCTGACAGCCGCAGCAGTGATCTGAACCTCAGGTACTGTGCCGCAAGGTCTGCAAGGCCTGATTGCAACCCCCACAGCACCAAGGATACTTGACGGGAGAAAGTATTTTACTGCATTCGGGTGTCTTTGCTTCTGAGGTGGAGATGGCCGGTGCATTAGTCAGAAGATTACATTATCTCTCTTAAAGGGAGCAACCTCATTTTTTCCTGAGCACTGTAAATTCATTGTTAATTAGATTTTTGTTGTGTTGATCTAATTTTACTAAGATAAATAACTTCTATTTTGTTAAACTGGTGTTGAGTCTCTTTGTGTTTTGCCTTTCATTGTGTTATTGTAACTAAGCGTTGCCCAAATACTTTACACACTGCTTCTTAAATGAAGTCTGTGTGCTCTGTGCCAAGCTAACAGAGGGGGGCCACAGGTTACTTTAGGTTTTGTATCTCACTTACCCTGACTAGGATTGTGGTCCATACTTGGGCAAGGTGCATACCTCTGCCAACTAGAGACCCTATTTCTAACACTTATGTACTAAAATGTTCATTCATTTGAAGTTAAATGTGCACAATTGCCCTGTATGCTTAAGTTTCCCTGACTAGGCCTGAATTTCTTTCAATGTGAAATGCTGTTTCAATTTCTGCTTCCATGTCTTTTTCTTTACAGGAATGGATGTTCATTTTCCCATAAGTGATTCTAGTCTGAAGACGTTATCTACAACTTAATATCTAAATTTGGCTTTGCCCTAAAGAAGCGGAGATTCCGCAAAACACGTGTTCGCAACTTCGGTGCCAAGAAATGTGGATTATTCTAGTGTGGGTGGCGATGATGGCAACTTCGGTGCTATGAAATGTGGATCATTCTAGTGTGGGTGGCGATGATGGCAACTTCGGTGCTATGAAATGTGGATCATTCTAATGTGGATGAAGATTATGTTATGAAAGTTATTGGCATGTTCTGTTTTCAGTCAATCTTGACATTTTGATGCAATTTGAGGATCCTTATGGTTGGATGTATTTTGTATTTTGAACTGTACGTATAAAACAATCCAGAAATGTTTTTCAGGAAATTCTTCTTTGTGGTGGATTTTTGTATTCTGTCATTGAGTCATGTATTCAGTTCTTTCTCCCCACAATCTTGATACTCGAGAAGCTTGCAAACTTGACACCATTGCCCTGTTGAACCACTTGGCTGAGAACTGACATAAAGTATCCCTGACCAAATTGCAGTGCTGTAAGAGAGAAGTTCTGTATCTTGGATATCACATTGAGAAAGTAGCAAGGAAGGTGTCACAAGAAAGAATCTCAGTGATTCTGCAGATAAATCTGCCAACAACTCAAAAAGGAGACAGGATGTTCTTTGGAATGGTGAGCTACTGTCGTCAGTGGATTCCCAACCTTTCCCTTGTGGCCAAACCTTTACAGTGGCTGACACACAAGGATGTGTCAGATCCAGTACCTTGGGATGACATTTGTATGCATGCCTTCTCACAGCTGAGAGAAAGTCTCTGTTGTGCCCCTGCCTTGGGAATGCCCAATTACAACAAATTATTTACTTTGTTTTTCAGTGAGAGGGAGGGATACGCACTCTCAGTGCTAACTCAGATGCCCAGGACTGCTCGCAGACCCATTGCCTATTTTATTTTTCAGCTACACTTAACCCAGTAGCTGCTTTATTGCCTGTCTGTCTTAAAGCCTTGACCGCTACAGGTGTCAGCATGGAACAGTGTGAGAGCACTGTTATGGATCATCCTTTGGATCATCCTTTCAATGTCCCCTACTCAGTGGAGATATTGACCTGCCCAGAACCCAGTACCTTACAAACAGTTGTTTGATGTGATATGAGCAGACCATACATGCTGCAACAAATGTGGCTGTCAGGAGATGCACAACACTGAATCCTGAAAATGTACTGCCTTTAACTGTGAATGATAATGATGTTGAAAATGAAGTTGCGCATGAATATCTAGATGTCACTGAACTGTGCATCAAGCCAAGACCGGACATTCAAGATGTGCCACTACCTGATTCAGATCCTGTGCTTGTTGTGTCTGTACTGTTTCAGGTGTGGCCGAGGCCTCCTGACTTCAAGGAGTATTTTCTGCACAGGATGGCTGAACTGATTGCTCTTACTAGGGCATGCTGTGTTTCAAACCATCTGAAAGTGACCATTTTCATTGACAGTCAGTATGGCTTTGGTGTCGTCCATGGTTTGGACAGTTATGGTCACAGTTGGGTTTTATGTCCTCTTCAGATTCCTCCATACAGAGTAGGGAGAGTGTGCACAACTTGTTAAAAGCATTGCAGCTACCTGCCCAAATTGTGGTTGTCAAGTGATCTGCACACCACAGAGGAGATGATTATGAAACAGTGGGAAACAGGTATGCTGATGAAGTTGCCAAATACTGGGGGTGATTCCAACTCTGGCGGGTGGCGGAGGCCGCCCGCCAGAGTTCCCCCGACAGAACACCGCTCCGCGGTCCTAAGACCGCTGCGGTGATTCTGTGTTTCCCGCTGGGCTGGCGGGCGACCGCCAGAAGGCCGCCCGCCAGCCCAGCGGGAAACCTCTTCCCACGAGGAAGCCGGCTCCGAATGGAGCCGGCGGAGTGGGAAGGTGCGATGAGTGCAGTTGCACCCGTCGCGAATTTCAGTGTCTGCTAGGCAGACACTGAAATTCTTTGTGGGGCCCTCTTACGGGGGCCCCTGCAGTGCCCATGCCATTGGCATGGGCACAGCAGGGGCCCCCAGGGGCCCCACGACACCCCATACCGCCATCCTGTTCCTGGCGGGCGAACCGCCAGGAACAGGATGGCGGTATGGGGTGTCGGAATCCCCATGGCGGCGCAGCAAGCTGCGCCGCCATGGAGGATTCCATAGGGCAGCGGAAAACCGGCGGCACATCTGTAGGAGTGATACTGAATTCCCACAAGATTAGAAAGTTGTCCACATTAGATGACAAGCTGTCTACGGCCACAGCTGGAGCATTTTAGTTATAGATACTGAGATCGGAGCGATTAATTAAATCAATGGTTTTGCATAACAGACTTGCGCCACACATTCTTTTTGCAATGGAGGCTGGAGTCTTTTGGATGTTAAAAGTTCAGCAATGCTGTATTCACGTCT
The DNA here is from genome assembly GCF_031143425.1 of Pleurodeles waltl. Taxonomy (NCBI): domain Eukaryota; kingdom Metazoa; phylum Chordata; class Amphibia; order Caudata; family Salamandridae; genus Pleurodeles; species Pleurodeles waltl. The sequence continues at coordinate 874,335,959 of NC_090447.1, forward strand.
CTAATAACAGCAAAGATTTGAAGAAATACATTAAGAACTGACTTGAAGAAAGGGGTGAAAGGCTTAGAAGCAACAAGTGCATGGGAAGCAATAGGGAATTGATTTTCTGCTGTTGACAGATGATTTGGAAATTTAGGGACTGGGATTGTTAGAAGCATCTTGAGACCCCTACTGATGGTTGCTCTTTGTGGATTAATCTTATTTGGACTTTATAAGGGATATTAAAATGCACAGGTGAAGAAGAGAGTAAATAGAAAAGGAGCAGCTATGGAATTAGAAGACAGACAGTGCAGATACTATGATGACATGGAGCATTTGGAGTAATCCAGACGAAAATGTTTGAAAACTCTTGTAAGGCTCTGACTGGTCTATCTGATACGAGATCTAGAATTGGATGTGATGGCTTGATTTGCAATTGGGGTGTTGGAGACACATGACTTTGACTCTACCCCTACATGTCACCAGATGCAATATATATGTGCACTTAGCGCTACATATTCTGTGTGATATAACGTTATTGATGTAAAGTGTTGCACTTGAACCCTATATTGAAGTGGATTCAGTGTAGAACTAGAGATTCATATATACTGTGTGCCTTAACCTTATTAAATGAAATGTGTTCTTTAAAGATGGAATAAAACCATCCTCTCATTATTGAAATGTATTAATACTAGAAACCAGAAGAATTCATGTAAATGTCTGTACTAATGTTTTTACTTTTAATTTATTGTAGTTCTCACAGTTCTCACAGTTTTATGAATTCAAAACTGCATTGTTTTTACTAAAAATGTAACATGAAACTAATTTGAACTTATGTACTGACATTTTCATTTATTTGAGGTTAAATGTGCACAATGACACACATTTTAAATGTGCACAATTGCACTGTATGGTTACGTTGTCCTGACTATGCCTGAATTTCTTTTGACACGAAATGCTGTTTTAATTTCTGCTTGCATGTCTTTTTCTTTACATGAATGATCCCATGAAATGATAGCTTGGGAATAGATGTTCCACTGTCTTAGTAATAGTGAGCCTGAGAAAAGGATCTAGATGGAACAACATGGAGAAACAGACTGTGAGCTGACGGTCTCTATTCACATTTGTTGCAGATGCTCAAGGGTGATATTGTTCTCAGGACTGCAGCTTACAATGTGAGACTTGAAAAGGACAAAGGAGCACCTGATGGTGTGAACCAGGGGTGCTCCTTAGAAGGATTCAAGTGATATTAACTAGTGCTGACACAGGTTGTTTGACACAAGATCTCCTTTGTATTTCGGGAGGTATTGACCTCTATCCGCTTCCCTTCATTCTGTCCCCTTTTGCAGAGTGTGGCTTAGGCTAACACTTATTTCCTGATTCTAAGAAGACTTTTGGTTGAGCTTCTGACACCTTCCCTATACGCATGAGCATATTTATCCTTTCTAACACTTTTCTGACTTTTAGAGATTTTCCCTAGGCTTGGAATTTTTATTAATTTAGGTCCCGGATTAGATGACTTTAGACTCACTTTTAGGAGAGCGAGTCAAAGATGGTTCTCTAAACACCAAATGTTAGTGTTAATTTTCTGTATCGAGGTAACTAAACTTCTTGTATGCCTTATGCCGATACGCCTAAACTTCTTAAGGAGCTTTGGTTATCCTGTTTTGATCTTGTATCTTTACAGCATGTTTTTGAGACTGATTTATAGTAACCTGACTGTTAACTTGAAATAAAATCTTTAACTTTATTCCTGATTCTTGGTCCTCATTCTGTCCTCTAATGTGTTACACTGTTAATTGGAAATTGTTGTGATTAATGCTACGTCCCAACACCGTTTGAGGTGACTCGGAAAGGTCCATTGTCTGACTGATTTTAGGTGAGTGGCCTAATGCGCAATCATGAGGTAGGACCCATATCTGTAGTAACAGCTGGAATGAAGACAAGTAGATTTAGGTTTAAGGGGGTAGTGGAAAATAAGACCAAAATAAAACTCATCACATTCCTCCCAAATGTAATGGCTTCCTGTTAAAAAGTACAATTTCAAAACTGTTTCTTAAACCACAGCATTGGTATAACATATGATGGCTCACTTTCCTTCACCCCTAACAAGTAAGTGCTTGCCTATCATTGCCCCATCTTCCTTTATAGCCATTGTCACACCCATTCCTTTCTGTTAAGTTTTCTTAGCCCAGTGTGGCTTTCAAAGTGAATTGGGTAGGAACAGTAGTTATGTTTTAATATTGTTGGAGATCATAATATAAGCTTCATAAGGATTGAAAGGGTGAAGGCATCTTAGATGAAGATCACACTTTGGTTTCAGAAAAAAAGGAACTAGACTTCCCAGGTCGTCACCTCATACAACTGAGCTGTCCTTCTGCAGAACCTGTAAAATGAACACACATTTCTATCCCTCACAGTATTCACACTATTATACAAATCTTGGACATCTTGTGGCATGAGTACTTTAATTTCTTACTCATCAGCCTCTCTGTCATTCATATGGCCTTTCTTCACTCAAATGAAGCCTAGTGGTTGAGTTTTCATGATATCTTTGCTATTCGACTATTTTGCGTGATCCTTGAAAAAACATTTAATTGTTTGTTTATCATTTATTGAATGCAAGCAGACATGTTTCAGACAGAACTGCTGCAAATAGTTAATGTAGTTGGGGGCATGATCTGAGGGGTATCATTGGTGCAAAAGAACACTTTGTACAATGAAATGTTTGGTCAGGAATTAGATGTGTTTGGGTAGTCAATAAAAGTGAGTTCTTCTCCCATGCTCACAGCCAGTCTTACATTGAGAGTACTGTGGCACACATTCTAAGAATTTGCTTACCCTTCTCAATCACACAAACAAAGGCTTGGTGAGCGGATGTGAAGTCCATAAACTCAGGACTTTATTTAGTCAGTAAGATCAACTTTGGTCATGCATATTGATAGCTCTAACAATAATATGCATTAGAGAATCATAACCCATTTATGTCTACATGTAGTAAGATTTCTCCAGACACAAGTTAATTGCTTGGAAAAAGTTGTAACAATCTGCCCAACTGACCTCTTTGAATGATACTGTGAGCAGCTGAGTATTGCACCTTTTTTAGGGTTTCATTACAGCTCCCACAAATCTATATATCCTGATGTAAAACATTGTTGCAGTCTCAAACCCTGCAATTAAAAGACACAGCATTTGCAACAACAAAACACTATTTTGTGATGTAAAATAACAAGTTTTTTGTGTTCGAAAATAATTTTTGTCTCGCAAAATGGGTTCTGCAACTCATTCTGAACCTTAATTGTAAGGGTCGTGAAAGGGGCGGCCCCACCTAACAATGAATCACAAAGATATGTGTCAATGTTTTTCTTTTTTTTTGCAGTCACAAACTATTGAGCATATACCAAGACCTGAGTTGGGGTTATATCTGATTTTCAAAGGGGAAGCTGTCACAATGGGACAGCTCAAGCTTTGTGAATCATGTTGGCCTGGGGTAAGTAGACAGTGGCCCTGTGGGCCACATTACGCCTGCCCCCAATATCTTTCTAGATGGAAAGCGTTTTCGTTGAAAAGCAGAATCTGTCCCTTAAAAATAGGGGCTACTTTTAAAACATAAGTTTAGGAATATGAATGCAATGATGGAGGTCACCTGTCCCTTGTAGGCCACCATCACTGTGCTTCTAGCCAACAGTAGATACTTGCTAATAGGGATTTCCCTATTTAATATTAATTAGGAAGATTGTTGTGCGATCCTCTGCAAATGGCCATTTTGTCATATGCTCTATTAGTACCTAGACCATATTGTAAATTACTAGGGAGATCGCAAAAAAGTTGGTGAACAATTTGCACTCATTTCTAGTGACCTACCTGTACATTCACCAGGTCCTTAGAGGATAATACAGATTCCAGTAAATACTAATGCCACCAGGGATGGTATTTATGGGTTATATAAGGCTATATGTCTAAGAGTTTGAACTGTGCTAAACGGGGGGGCCTCCGTAAAATGGCAGGACCCGCCTTGTCAGTGAGCGAGCGTCATCCCGTCCTATTTAGGGCAGAGTTAAAGCCGTTCATGTATCCTGCCCATGTTTCTATGCCAGGCATGACGGGCATGGGCAGTAAAATATAAAATGGCCCCTACTAAATGCAAAATCTCCTTGAGCATGAGACCGTTTGTTTCCCGTATCGAGAAAACAAACTCCTGCTTCTGTTATTATTATTATGTATAAGTAACCTTATTTACAGCTCAGCTGCATCTTCTGTCTCCTGGCTAGGGCACACCCTGTCACCTCTGGCCTTTAAAGAGCCAGATCGACTTGAAAAACGAAGGATTTCTCTCGAGTCCCTTGAGAGCCGCATATTCACCTGCTCTGTCCTTCATTCCACAGTGACCTGCACAGGAGGTGGAGGTGACAGCCTGACGGATGAGGCTCCAGGAAGACAATGGCTGCCGTGACGTCACCACCCGCCGTCGTTGCCACCCATTGCACATCAATCAGTGCAACAAAGCTGTCCGCGCAATGAAAGTCAACCACGCTTCTTGAAGCATATGCTGGGCATTCAGCACATTTACCAAGGACAACTCGTGTCGAAGTTGTGATTAAGAAAAACTATAGCAGTTTAAGCACTAGACATGTTTATACCGTGCATAAACACACATGCAGGGGAGATCCTCGAAGATGCCACAGAGCAAGCTTAACACGCTAGAAATGCAGTCGGGTTGAGTGTAGTACATGTTGGTCCACTTAATATTCTGTCATTTATCTCTTTTCAAATTCGGACTGTGGCTTTCCCTTTAACACAGAGATATACTCCTGCTTACCCGATGTGAGGTACTCCGCGAACGCTTCCTCACTCCCTCACACGCATGCGCACACAATCTCTACAAATTATTCCTCGCTTCAAAAGGGACGCACGTTAACACGTTATATTTTACAGAATTTAGTTTACATGTGTGGTAGTGGCTAATATCAACTTGGATAAAGCTTTGTGGTCATTATCTTCTGGCAGGTGGCGTTTTAGAGACAAACACTGCAGAAGTCGTCTGGAGGCTGCGGGGCGCCTTCAATTATTCTGTTCCCCGAGCCCCTTTCCTTCTCTTGTTGCTCATTATCTATTTCAAACCAACAGCGTTTCACTTTCATTACCATCCCTTTCAACCCCTTCATGGTGTGGCCGTCCTCTCCTTGTGCTCAAAAGGAGGCTTTTATTTCTTTTCCTCTAAGAACATGTCTTTATTGAAACAAATTCCACTTATTGTATCACCCGAATATTACCTCCTTGCTACCTCAAATTGTTGTAAAAATACAAATGCAATTATTTTTTATCTTCAAATATTGTCTTCCCCGATTGCTATTGTTAATTCAGAAATATCATGACTAGAACATTGTAATTGTAAATGTATTTCTAGAGCACATACTGCCACTGAGGAGGCGTTTAAAAAAAAACAAATTATTGGTCCAATGCTTGGATCAGTGGCTCTTCGTGGATTTCTGAAGTGAGAATGCAAGTATATACCATAGCTGTGTAATGTTTTGGTTATTATTGTGCATATGCATGGTTTTGGGCAGGGCCATTGGAATTAAGCAATTCTGCTGCGTTTTCCGCGTAACTAAGGATTTGCTACATTTGCTACTTAATCCATTATGTGCTGCATAATCTGCTGATTTTAACCAAAAATTGCTTCTAGTTCAGTAGGATCAAACACGACCAAAAACAGCACTTGTTCTTGCGCAGTGAAAGTCCCTTTGTTAGTGGTTGACTGATTATCTTTCAGTTATTACTGTATTTAGTTGTTAAACTGGCACTGGTAGGGTACAATCTTTGACCAGACAGTGCTACCAGGTGTACAACGCAATATTATCACAAAATGTGCTGCACTATTAACCCGCATAATTTGGCTTTTTTGACACATAGTGTAATCAACCCTGACGAATAATTTGGTCCTCCTCTCCCGATATGAGAAAAGAAATGTTACATCAAGCCTCTATGCTCTAATGATGATTGTCCTCAACGCACACAATATTGACATGTACGCAGGTGGGCATATGTGTCGGTATTGTGCCAATCGCAGCAGGAGCACCCCGGCATTTCATCTGCCTGAGAAAGCTTTACTGACTCACAGTAAGTTGACCAACAGGAATACATGTTATGTAAAGGACATTCATTTTGCACATCCTCTGTACATAAACCACGTTGTTAAAAATTAGGTAACTGCAAAAAAAGGTTTGATGGAAGGTAAGGCTACCTTTGTTGAGGACAGCAACCTCTAAAAAGTCTCAAACTTAAAGTGCTGTTATAAAAACGCATCACACCACTAAAATATTTTAACTGACCCTGAATGAAGCATTGATCCATGTTGTATATTGTTGACAATGGTGGTTCTTCAGGACCCGTTAGGAGATTTTACAGCACTACGATGTATATTATTTACTAATAAGCACAGTTTGCATTTCGGTACTTTAAACTATTTATTACGTGTTAATGTCTGCTCCCATTGTGCCTATATCTCTCATTGAAAACTTTGCATCAAGGGAAAGACAGTGACTAAAGCCCTGATTTAGACATTGGAAGTCTGAGTTACGTCCATCAGGGCGACAGAGTAAATGTTTCAGTCGCTATAACAGACATCCCATGCCCCAAATTTAGAGATGTCTGCCATGGACATCTTTTAACATTGTCACTGCGTTTCCTGTCAGTGTTGTAAAGGTTTGGAGACCAGCTCCATCAAATATGACGGAAAGCCTTCAAACTTTTACAAAATATTACTTTCTCAAAAACAAACTTCCAAATCGGGAATTTGTTTTTGAAAAAAGTAAAACTAATGGTGTTGGGGTCCTTTTCGTGTCGCAGCCTACCAGATAGCGCAGTTGTCTTGTTTGCTAACCCATCTTGGGGACATTCGGAAAGCTTCCCTAGGAATGCATTCTGCCCATTGCTTACCATTTGTTTTCCCATTTGTAACTCACGTTTGCTTGCTTTCTATTTGTTGGCTTTATTTGCATTAGTCTGTCAAGCTTGAGTTTGACCCTTCAGTGGCCCATACTTTATTTACTGTATCCTTCCACTGGTGTTTGTTTTTTGTAAATAGGCCTTTAAATCTTGTCACATTTGCTGTGCTTTCAAATACAGAGGTCAAATGTCAGGCTGTGTTTTCCAGGGAGCTTATTGTTTACTTTTCTTTCTCTGATTTCAAAGTGAGAGAATTTATGTGACACTCATACTGGCTACTAAGGGTGTGCTAGAGGAAGGCTGTGAAGTGTGGTGTAAACAGATATTTTAGTATGATCAAAACAAATCAATAGAGTAGGTGACAACATTTCCACACATTATCATTTGTGCGCTGTACTCTTATCAGTAAAACTGTATATCTGTGCAAATATAATGGTAATTTCAGTTGCAGATGTGTCTGTAATGGTGGTGCACTACCACATCATGCATACACCACTTTGCCCCTCTCCACTCTACTCTGCACTACTCCACGCAACTGTACTCTACTCTGCACCATTCCACTCCATGCCATTTTGCTGTACACCTCTGCATTCTATTCTGCACCACTGCCACTCTATGCAACTGCACTCTACGCCAATACACTCTACTCTGTACCACTCAATTCTACACCATTATATGTCAGCTCACTCTATGCCACTCCAATCTACTCTGCACCACTACACTCTACACCACTCTACGCCATTGCACTTTATGCCACTACTCTCTACCCTGCACCACTGCACTCTCCCCGGCACCACTCCACTCTGAGCCACTTCACTGTATTCTGAAACAATTCACTCTACATCACTGCACTCAGTGCCACTCCAATCTGCACCACTCCACTCTGCTCTACACCTCCGCACCGTACACCACTGCAATTTATACTGTATCACTCCAGTCTGTGCCATATTGCACTCTACGCCACTCTATTCCACTCCACTCTAAATCATTGCAGTCTACCCAGCACCACTACACCCCATTCTGCACCACTCTACTCTATGCCACTGCACTCTACGCCACTCTATTCTATGCCACTGCACTCCACACCACTTTATTCAAAACCAACACACTCTCTGCCCCTGCACTCTGCCAAGTACTTTGCACCACTGCACTGAACACCACTATACCCTGCAAACACTCTACTCTATGCCACTGCACTCTACATCAATGCACTCTATGCCACTCTACTCCACACCACTGCACTCTGCACCACTCTTCTATGCAACAGTTCACTCTTCACCACTGAACTATATACCACTCTACTCTGCACCACTCCACCGGGCCACTCTATTCTGCACCACTCTACTCTGCACCACTGCACTCTACTCTGCACCACTACACTTTGCGACACACTATGCCACTGCACTCTACATCACTGCACTCCATGCCACTCTAACTGTGCACCACTGCTCTTTCACTCTGCACTCTAAGCCACTTCACTCTATGCCTCTCTACTCTGCATCACTCCTCTGTATGTCAGTGCCCTCTACCTCTCTCTGTTATGCACCACTGCACTTTTCATCACTAAAGTGTAGGCCACTCTAATCTACTCTGCACTACTCCACTCTATGCCACTCCACTCTACGCCACTCTACTCTGCAACACAGCACTCTATATCACTGCACTCTACTTCAATGCACCCTACTCTGTACCATTCCCCTCCACACCAGTGCACTATACACCACTACTGTATGCCATTTGCACTTTACCCTGCACTACTCCATGCTATCCTGCACTGCTCTACTCTACACCACTTGGCTCTACTCTGAAACAATCTACTCTATGCCACTGCACTCTACGCCACCATACTCCACTTTGCACCACTCCACTGTACCCTACTTAAATCTACACTGCACCACTCTACACTATTCTACTCTGCTCTGCTCCTCTACTCTACACCACTGTGCTCTACTTTGAACCACTGCACTATACCTCAGTGAATACTGTTCCATGTTACTCAAAACGAATGCACTCTACACCACTGCACTGTACACCACTATATTCTACTCTGCAACACTGTACTCTTTGCCACTGTACGCTATGCTGCTCTACATCATTGCACTCTAAGTCACTGCACTCTACGCCGCTCTGTTCTACTCTGCATCACTGTATTCTCTGCCACTGCTCTCTACACCTCTCTACTCTGCACCACTCTACTCCACTGCACTGTACGCCAATACACTGTACACTACATCATGGCACTCTACGACATTCTACTCTGCAAGACTGCACTCTCCACCACTGAACTCTAGTCCACTCTTCTCTGCACTCTACTCTACACCACACAACTCTACACCACTTAACTGCACCACTGTACTCTACTCCACTGCACTGTATGCCATTGCACTCTACTCTACACCATGGCACCATGGGACTCTATGGCATTCTACTATGCAAGACTGCAATCTCCATCACTGAACTCTAGACCGCTTTACTCTGCACTCTACTCTGCACCACACAACTCTGCACCACTCAACTGCAGTTTACACATATATATTTTACGCCACTCTACTCTGCATCACTCCACTCTATGCTATGGTACCCTACACCACTCTGCTCTACACCTTTGCACTCTACCCTGCATCACTACACTCTATGCCACTTCACTCTACTCTGAAACAATCTGCGATACACCACTCCACCCTACACCACTGAAGTCTATGCCACTCTACTCTGCACCACTCCACTCTATGCCATTGCACTCTACGCCACTGCAATCTACACTGCCCCTCTCCACTCTACTCTCCATCTCTCCACCTTACTCCGCACCTCTCCGCTCTACTCTGCACCACTGCAATCTAAGCCACTCTACTTTGTGTCACTGCACTCTATGCCTATGTACGCTACACCATTTTACTCAAAACTAATGCACTCTAAGCCACTGCACTTTATTCCAGTCTACTCTGCACCACTGCTCTTTACACCTCTTCACTCTAGGCCACTCTACTCCAATCTAGAACACTCCACTCTGACACTACTCTCCGCTATACTCCACACTATGATGTTCTACTCCATTAAACTCTACTCCACTCTGACACTCTACTCCTCTCTTCAACACCCTACTCCATTCTGTGCCACTCTATTATACTACTTCACTCTACGACTCTCTACGAAACATTCCCTATACCACACCATACGCACTTAACTCCACTCTATTCTAAGACACACTACTCCACTACACTCCAATCCACTCCAGTATTCCACTCTATGCCACCCCATGCCACTCAATGCCACTCCACTCTATGCCACTTTAGTCCACTCTATGCCACTCTACTCCACTCTACTCCACTCTATGACACTCCACTCTACAACACTGTATACCCTCCACAACACTCCACAACACTCTATGCTACTCCATGCTACTCCATGACACTCTACTCTACCCCATTCCACGACTCTCTACCCCACCCCATAACACTCCACAAAGCTCCATCACACTCCACTTTACAACACTCCACACCACTTTCCTTTACACCACAAACGTTTAGCCATGCCGAACAGCAGACACGCTGGTGTACAACATGGCTAAATCATATTGCCAAAGCCACTAGCTCTTGCATAGGCAAGACCTATTGGCTTTGCAATTCTTGTTTATTTTTACTGCCCCTCACCACCAGGATTTACCTGGTGGTGATGGCCAGGTACAATAAAGCTATCTAAATGCCGATTTTAAATTGGGCGAATGGTCTCCGGCAACCGGTACTGTGCCAGGGCACTTCTAAATTGGGCAGCCAGACTGTGAGTTTCGTGGGGAAGGTACTTCATCAACATTGCAACGGAGTGCCAAATGAGCCAAACATTAAATCAACCCCTAAATAATCAGAGTTATGTAGGGCACATTAGAGAATTGTCCAGTTTGTGCATGCATTCTTTCCTTATTGCTTTAGTGCAGTGCTTGGGCATGTAAAAAACATGGCTTCTGTTATCATCCGCTCACTTCATAGATTTCAATTAACTCATATGCATGTGATGTTGTCTGGCTATTGCATTATACATATTTGATTATGCAAATATATATCCATTGAACTACATGTTCATTCTGTGTTGATTCTTTGGTGTGATTGTATATTCCTAAGCCTAAATGTTTTTCGTTGGGGCAAATGGATCTTTGGTAGAATTAATCGAAGTTTTTTTTTACTAATATAAATTCATTAGATAGAATGTACATTAATGTGGGCTCAGTTTCAAATCTTGCAGCTAGTTCATGAGTATCTTCATTACGTAGAACCCATTTGATTTCCTCTGGCAATTACCCAAGTTCACAGATCCTGCATTGGTAACGGCTCTGTACGGTACCACACTTAATATGTTTTTTTATTTACTCAGCAAATGCATGTTTGTGGTTTCTGAGAATGTCCAACCCGAAGCACTTTTATTCTACACATAAAGCCCGTGCAGTTAAGTTTAGTGACACTTTATGCCCTCCGTTTTGAGAAATGTGTTTTTTATGGTGTCCTAGGATCCTATGCAGAAGTCCTTCCTTGATGTCAAGCTAACTTCTTGTGTAAAGAAACGCCCATTTCGGGATGGTGTTAGAAATGTAACTTAATCTAACTATAATTATGTTATTGTGTCACTTATAGTGTTTACGTGTCTGTATATCCAGCATAAATTAGGGAGTGAGATGGTTGTGTCAAGTAGGTTACCTCACTTTGCCCTGGGAAAATCAGTTATGTGCAATAACAAGAACGCATAACGGTCCTAACAGAGCCTTTTATTCATTTTCCTGCCTAAAACAGGAAACAATGGCCCATATTTATACTTTTTGACGCTAAACTGCGCTAACGCAGTTTAGCGTCAAAAAGTTTTGCGCCGGCTAACGCCATTCTGAAGCGCCATGCGGGCGCCGTATTTATTGAATGGCGTTAGCCGGCGCAAGCAGACCGGCGCTGCCTGGTGTGCGCGAGAAAAACCACGTACACCAGGCAGCGCCGGCGTAGGGGGAAAATGGCGCATGGGCGTCTTAAAATGGGGCAAGTCAGGTTACGTCGAAAAAATCATCGTAACCCGACTTGCGCCATTTATTTTCGACGCCCATCCCCCATCAACATGACTCCTATCATTGTAAAGATAGGAGTCATGCCCCCTTGCCCAATGGCCATGCCCAGGGGACTTCTGTCCCCTGGGCATGGTCATTGGGCATAGTGGCATGTAGGGGGGCACAAATCAGGCCCCCCTATGCCAAAAAAAATTAATAAAAAAAAATAAAAAAATACTTACCGGAATGTCCCTGGGGTGGGTCCCTCCAGCCTTGGGTGTCCTCCTGGGGTGGGCAAGGGTGGCAGGGGGGGTCCCTGGGGGCAGGGGAGGGCACTCTGGGCTCATTTTGAGCCCACTTGTCCCTTAACGCCATGCCTGACCCAGGCGTTAAAAAGCGGCGCAAATGCGCCGTTTTTAGCCACGCCCACTCCCGGGCGTCTCTTTTGCCCAGGAGTATAAATACCACGTAAAGGCCTGGGAGTCATTTTTTAGACGGGAACGCCTCCCTTGCATATCATTAACGCAAGGAAGGGGTTCACGCTAAAAAATGACGCACATTCCGGGAACTTTGGCGCTATTCGCCTCTAACGCCATAGTATAAATATGGCGTTAGTTGGCGTTAGTTTAGCGTCGAATTTGCGTCGAAAAAAACGACGCAAATTCGGCGCAAACGGAGTATAAATACGGCCCAATATCCTTTAAAAAAAAGACTCTCACCGCCATTAGTTCGTGTGGCATGCTTCATCATTCAGGTACTATTACAGGGTTTTATAAGATTTGCGGGTTCCCCTCACCCACTTCATGCAATATTACAGGATACTGCCGAGTCACAAGAGCTAATATCGCCCCAAAAGAAGTTACAGGCGGGCAGAACCCCCACATCATGCTCTAAGCTAGAGGAAATAAGCCAAGTGTATAAAGCTGCCACACCTAGTAGAGAGTGTAGAACAAACACACTCCACTTACACCCCCTCTTATTTTTAATATGGCAACGATGCCCTTAAAGTAAAGCAAAAAACAAGAGGTGCAAATTCAGGCATTTGTGACTTATACTGGCATCCCACAGAAGTAAAGTCAAAGTGCTCCCTCCAAGAGTGAGGCCAAGCCCACCCCGTGATACTAGGTGCACCGAGCGAGGACTCAATGATGAAGCATGCCACACAAACTTGTATGGTTGGGATTGCTTTTAAAAAAGGATATTATTTCCTATTTTAAACCGGGCATGGGGATAAAAAGTTTCTGTTAGGACTACAGGACATCCTCTTTATTGTATTTATATGTGTCTGTATATCCAGAGGGTACATAGGAGATACGTTATGGTCCATAATGCGATGGAGGGGTTCTGATCACATGATACTAAGTCATGAATGCAACTGATTTTAAATGCCACCATATTCATGTAACATATTTTTAAAGTGCAGGTAACATGTATTTAAATCAATGTTAAGCAAAGTTTTCCAGTGGGGAGGGCACTCTGAGGCTGAGTCAAAGAGCATGAGGCGATGCAGACGGCCGTATTCCACACCCACCAGTAACAAGTTGGGGGTTCTCTTTCCATTGGATAGTACGGATATTGTAAATCAGACCCTTAAAATGTGTGGTGTAATCCACAAAACAATGATTATTTTTTATTTTGCAATACATAGGAGTCAATGCTTGCTACAAAGAAAGTGCATGGAAAAAGGCATCAACAAATTTTAGTTACACCTTCATTTATTGGTGGCGTGACACTAGTTTTAGGAATTATGTACGTTTAAAGATAGTTTCATCATGTGAAAATTGTTGATTCCCCTGTTTGGATTTGATGGGCCATCTTTGAGACTAAACAGTTTTCTCAGTGCTTTCAACTATGGTTAGTGTACTAGAAATCTAAAATTCACATTTTTTCTTTATCTGTGTAAAAAAAACGCCTGACATGCAGAGTGAAACATATACTTCAACACCAGTAGCAGTCAGTCATTTGGCATATAGGCGTAGTGATGTGTGATTTGTGACTGTAATGAAGCTTGTCTCAGCTTCTGGCCATGAACCTACTGGGTAGATGTCAACTGGTACAGATGTCTGTTTACAATGATGCATACAGTTCTATGGTGTAATATATTATACTTATTCTCATGCTTACTAGTGGCTGAAATCTGTAAAACGCTTACGTAATATAATGTACTTAAACTATGGAAAATTAATAATTAATAGTTGTGAAGTATTTCACCTGAAATATGGCTGCTGTTTGTGCAGTAGCAGTAGCCAACGTAATATATTGGGCCTGATTTAGATGGTGGAAGGGAATACTCCCACACAAATGCAACGGATATCCCATCCACCATATCACGATCCCATAATATCCTATGGAGATCGTAATACGGCAGACGGGATATCCGTCTCGTTTGTGACGGAGTATTCCCTCTGTCATGATCTAAGGCGTTGGTTGAAGGGATATACTTGTTAGGGTTCCAAATCTAAAAAAAAACACTGTGTATGGTCATCAGTGCAATGACACTCAATTCACTGCTTCATTCACCTCTCTTGTATTTTAGATATGACCTGCAGCCTGTGGCAGTAACCACTTTGCATGGGGAACTGGGCACAGGACATGGCACAGGGACCATGGACTGCACCCCTTACATCTTACTGGCACTGCCACAGTGTAAAAACAAAAATAGAGGCTCCAGCCTGGTGGCAGTTATGTTGCAAAGATTAAGAATCTGTATTGGAAACACAGTATTCATTTGAACCAATGGTACCAGGGAGCACGGGTAGAGAGCAGGGCATCATTTTCCTTTCTTTGATATGCTCCAAGTTTTCTCAGTGTACAAAACAGCTGATCTTTTCTTAGCCCACCCTTCGTGTATCTTAATGGCCTACGCATGCTCCTTTATGGAACTCCTGATGCAAAATGCTGATCCAAGTCAGATACATTGTAAGGGCTCTTAAGATGCACATCCACAATGAGGATGCATGCGGGTACAATACTCTGGCAGTCATGTATTCAGTGCTTCCATGACCAGCACCATGCACCACTATCCCACTGCCGAAACATCTTCAGGCCTCTCACAATCCATGCCTATCCTAAGTTTTTAGAATATCCTGTTATCCCAGCACAGAAACATCTATAGACGTCTCATAAAGCCACAATGTACTGGACTAAGGAGTTTTTGAATTACAGTACTGAGATGCTCAATAAAATTCCGTTGGCTCAATGTTTTTCATTACAGAGTTGGCGTGACTCGCTCTTTCTGGGAACACAGCTCAGTATTAACGTGATCTGCAGAGATCTGCTTAACGTGCTGGCTCACAAGTTGGAATCCCACAAGAGCCACCTCAGCTTCTTGCTCTTTTGAGGCAAGTAAAATGAGCACCATTGAACTTAGTAATGACACTTGTAATTAACTGCTTCAGGGTAATGCTTTTTACATCTGCTGAACAAATGCTTCCTACTTCCTCTGCACGTTTGTAAATCACTGTAGAAAACTGAATACATTAAGCCCTTCAAAGCCATCCAAGCACTGAGCCTTCTGAATGTGGTGTGAAAAACGCTGTACGGAAACTCATATCGTTTGTGTGTTTCTGTGTGACAGTAGAATTAAAACTTGCTATTTATTTAATTTTAGCCTTTTTTAAATACTGTGAACCCAGATCCAAGGAGTACAGGAGTGTTTATAGAGACCATCTTCGTGTCAGCAGGATCATCAAACGTGAGGTGGTATACGCATTCCTTCATACACTTGGCATTAGACTGTAACGGTCAGAACAGCCCCTGGAGGGCACCACAATAAAAGTAGCATTTGGAAGAAACATGTTCATGTAACCATATAGACAGCCCATAGAGGGCATAATCACATGAAAAGAGAAGGGCAAAGAGCATTGCAGTGTGGCCACATATTCAGCCTCTGTAGGACATAGTGCATTACACATTTTCAGGCCTAGTAAGCATGCTAGAATATCATTACTGCAGACAGTAAAGGCCCTTAAAAAACTAATGTCTAAGCGAGACCCAGTTCATGATCCCTCTAGGCCCAGTGCAGCACATGCTTAAGCTGCTAGAGTGGGGCTTCACAGGGCCCAAGCCATAAAAAAAGAAATGGGGGACTACCAAGTTAGGCAGTATGCAAGTAACATCACGGCGCAGCGCATGACATTACAGGAAGTGACATCGCAACTTTTGACTTTATGGGAAGTGACATCATAAGAAGTGACATTAGATCTAAAGACCTCAAACATATATAGTACAAATATTATGAGTACGTTTCAGTGCATTATAAGTATAAAAACACTCTTCGCATGTAATGCCTACTCGAAACAAGGTATTGCAATGCAGGGCAATGTTCTGCCTTGCGTTCGTGCTTTGTTTTTTTAAGAAATCAGAGTTTCTCCAGAAAATTTACGTAACCCTGACACAAAATCTGCAGCTCAACTCATGCAGTTGTTTTTAAAAACTGTGCCACAAAGCTATTTGCAACAAGGAGAAACGGGACCGTAAATCTGTTCTGCTTAAATTGGTTGTAAAATCTGAAGTTTAAAACATCTTATGGAGCTAAGGCACCTGCTGCAGAGATCTTTGGGTGCCCAGTAAATTTGAGGGAATAATACTAATGGTAAGATAACTTTGGTGATTAACGCATTTCCTGGAAAGATTTTTGTTCTGTCTAGTCCCCCTTTTAACTTAAAGTAGTACGGATGGTTAATGTGTCTCCTGCAAAGCACATCATGTAACATGCAGAGCACAGATTATTGTTTTATGTAGATAGGTAAGTGGGTTACTGCTTTTAACACAGAGATACTTTCCTCCCTTGCAATTCATAAACTGTAATCCTTTTAATATATCACAGTGAGCTAAGAAGCTATGAAGGATATGTTACCTCTACACCTTGTAACCCCCACTGTATTATGTAACATATCCTTACATTGATTTACAAACTTGTGATTGAATGTCAATAAAACAAGTGCTCTGACATCCTGCATTTTGATGAGTAATGCTATATCAGAAATAAAAAAATAGCAGTATTTAAATTGTTATGTTGTGTAAATACTGGGACAGACCAACACATCTGACATTCTTACAGTGCATCTTATCACTCATATACAGGGACTGCACAAAGTCTAAGTGTGCCTCTCTTAAGTACTAATGAAGTGAAAACAGGCTGTGAGTCTTTGTTTCCCGTCCACTGCATTTACATGTAGACGTTAGGCTAATACTCCAACAAAAGAAGTCCTGATGGCCCCTTCAATTTGGTGTATTGTGGGCCCAACTTGGAGCTTAAATTTGGAAAGCCCCCGCACCACCTGCACCTCGTGGTTTGGATCGAAAGCAGACAACACGCAAGTGGTGCTGAATGTGTCTGAAAATTACACTAAGACAAGGTCCCTGCCACTTTTTGGCAGGGTAGACGGCATCCACCCTATGAAAATAGTGAGTAGACGCTGTCCACCCTCATGCACCCCAAACTTATGCCCTGATGCTTCCCGATGACTCCATATGACAATGGACACATTATTCTGCAACAGTGTCCAGTTATTTTTAAACATACATTTTATGTTACAAATGTTTACAATCCGAGGAAGAGGGAGATACAGTAATCTGTCAAAAACACCCCAGTTTTGTTTGCAAGCTGATATTAGGATATGAATTCAAGCATGCAGGTTCCAAGGTCAAAATGAGTACATTTGAATAAGGAAGAGATATAGGCCCTCATTACAACCTTGGCGGTATTGACCGCCTACTGCCACGGCGAAGGCAGCCAACATACCGTCGCTGTGGCTACCAGCCGCCCACCTGCATTATGACCGTAGGCGGAATTCTGACAGAAGGCTGGCGGAATACCGTTGACGGTCTTGGCGGCGAATGGCGGTAAGGTGGTGCAGCTGTCAGCAGCAGCGCCACGCCAGCAAAACACCGCTGACTGTATCATGAGCAATGATACGGTCTGGCAGTGTTTTGCTGGCGGATGCTGCTGCTGGCAGCAGCGCTGCGCCCGTCTCCTGCCTGAGGACCCCCTGCAAGCAGGTAATTCAGCTTCTCCAAAAGGAGTGGGGGGTGAGGGTTGGTGTGTGCGTCTGTGGGGGGGGGTTGTGTGTGTGTGGGGGGTGTGTCTGTTTTTGTATGTGTGCATGTGGGTGTGAGTCGCATTAAATGAGTGTGTGAATGACTGAATGTGAGTGTACATGTATGTTGTGTGTTGTGAATGCATGTGTGCGACAATATATTTTGTGTGTTGCGGTGTGTGGGTATGTATGTGTGCATGCGTGGGTGGATGTAGGTATGTGTGTGTGTATGAGTGTGCATGTGTGCGCATGTGGGTGTGTAAATGTGCGGGGGCAGGAGAGGGAGGGGGAGGGTGGAGGAGAGCTCTGGGAGGGGGGAGTGGGGGAGACCACTATCAGTGCCAGGGAAGGAGTTCCCTGGCACTGTTAGTGGCTACTGCCATGGTTTTCGTGGTGGTATGCTTCCCACGAAAACCATGGCGGTAGGCGGGGTCATAATCCCGAGGGTGGGATTGTGACAGCCACCTGGCTGGAGACTGAAGTCTCAGGCCCAGTGGCTGTTACCACCCTGGCGGACGGAATGGTTCATTGGCGGTTTGGCTTGAGCCAAACTGCCAATGTCATAATTTGGGAAAAGGTACTGCCAGCCTGTTGGCAGTACCTATCCCCAAATTACCACCGACCGCCATGGTCATAATGAGGGCCAAACTCTCTTTCTCCAGTTGAGGTATGGAACAGAACAGAACAGGACATATTCCACCACTTCAGGCTGAAAAATTAGAAAAAGGCCCATTCCGGCTTTCATCCAAATGTCTTTTAGGAAAAGAAATAAACACAATATAGACACATTTACTAAATATAAGTAGGCCTGAAAATCAGAATTGCCTTACTACAACTTGGAAGCGCAGACAGGTATATGGACAGGTATATGGAGTGCTCAAAGCAAATATGCATATGAGTGGTCAAAGAAAATTACTTGCTTCCCACTATGAAAACAAAACATCCAAGGACACATGTTGTCTACCTTTGTCCTTCTCTGCCACTGCACCTCACTCACCCCTCCCAAAAAGACCATTTATATTTACCTCCAGTTAACTCCTCTCTATCATGGCACATTTTGTGTTTGTGAATCTCCAAGTAGCCTGTCAAAGAGAAATGAAAAAATATCCCCTGTGGACACAAATGGTCATAAACACAGTTTTAAAACTTTCAAGATTTCCCTACTGTTGCTCCTTATAAGTCATCAGCAATGTGTCTTAATTTTTCCTTTGCTGTGTGCTTGGGGGGAGGAGAAAAGCTGTACCTAATGAACACTTTAAAGGTGCTGGCGGCATGTGTGCCATGAGGCCTGTTGATGCAAAAGGAAACCCAACATAGACACTGACACTCCCTCTTTCACCGAAGCCCACCTCCCTGCTTATCTGGAAGTCATGAGTACCCCAAGAATCAGATCTTAGATGCCAACAACCTGATCATTTATGATCTTATTACCCAACTCCCCTTTCATGTCAGAAACTTCAAAGGACTGTACTAATACACATTCAAGACTACATAGACCAGGACAGGACATAACCTATCCTGCACCAGAACAGCGACGATTACTTAATCGATAAAGCAATGGAAACCTCAAACATGCTGTTTCCCTCCTGTCCACCAATGCAGTCTACTGACAAAAGCATTTGACATCATTGATCACCAGATCTTCTCAACATCCTTTCAGGTTTGATGGATATTTTAAAAATAGTTAACAGCAGTTTTCTGATTTCTATGTAACAGATAACAATATGCCCAGATGTGTTCATGAAGACTTATCATTAACTGTAGAATAAGTTGTCCTCCATGATCCATTCGACCCCTTTGACACAGAGTTAATTTCAGGACTCTCTTTGTGTCCTACTATCCAAATTCAACTTTACCCTGCATCAGAATGGCTATGATACTGACCTCTAACTTAGGATGCCACCAGCAAACAACATCTTTGAAGATCATTGCCTTAATGTCAGTCAGTCCTCGATGTCTGCAACCTATTATAATCTATACTTGTGCAACACAGAGTTCTTTCAATTGGTGCAAAAGTCAACCACATGTCGAAGAACTGCTCAACTCCATTACTGCTCCTGATGCTTGTGGATGCTGACTCCATAGCATTCTGATGACTATTATGATCTTGTCTGTCCCGCTGATCCATATGATATGAACATATCTGAGTTCTTCAAAACAACATACATCAATTTTATGCCATTTTCTGCTAGTACTTTCCTTCATTAACCTGTGGCCCCTTCTATGTTGGATATTCACTTATTTCCAATTAGGTCTGATATGTTGGGATCAATCATTCCAGGCAGAAAAATACTATATGCGTCAGTTATACTGTTATATACCAGATACATGACAAACAGAACACATCTGCTCAGAGAGTGAGCCATGACATAATGAC
Organism: Pleurodeles waltl; assembly: GCF_031143425.1. Taxonomy (NCBI): domain Eukaryota; kingdom Metazoa; phylum Chordata; class Amphibia; order Caudata; family Salamandridae; genus Pleurodeles; species Pleurodeles waltl. The sequence goes on from NC_090447.1 coordinate 874,356,321, forward strand.
CTTTTTTTGTCTTGAGTCCTGTTGAACGTGCATTGAATAACTATTGACAGTGAAACATGTTGACTTACCACTAAAAGAGTCAAAATATGAATTATATATTTGTAGCCATAGTTCTGACACTAATAGCCAAGAAAAGTAGTCAAGTCCTTGCCATGCACTGTTAATTACACCACAAATTGTGGCACTCATAACATGTTTGATAACATCATTGATAATATCAATGTAATATTTGCAGCAATATTTTTGACAAAAAACTGTGCATGGCGGGGGCACGAGTTATGGTTACGTTAGGGCACTAGTAATAGTTATGTGAGACAACGTTAACTATAATTGGTGAATTTCTATGGTTTTATACTTTTAAAATATGAGCCTAACTATAACGTCCCTGTAACCTTTGGTTTTTTAAGTGAATTTACCTGCAGCTGTGTTCCCATGGTTACACAGTCTGCAACATTCTTCTGCAACAGGTCACACGTTCATAACAGTTTCTGAATGGAGCATTCTTACTTTTAAACCATCTTTAGCAGGTGTGATTGAAGCTTTCACAATAAACATATCACAGGCAGTATTACTGTTTTCCAATTTTTGTAAAGCCAATCAAACATTTACTTACAGGCCACATAACCTCACTACCAACTCCACCAACATATAATATCTTCACAAGCCAATTAAATCTGTTCTTTCAGATTCTACCTTCTACCCTCCATTTCAAATGAATTTCATTTCATACCAGCCTCATTCAACTGCAGCCATATCCTGCGTTCTTCTCCAGATTACCTCCAAGATGCTCAGAGTGTAAATTGTGGGATACAGCTCTGTGTTCTGGGCCAGAGAGAGTGCAAAAAGAAGTAGTATTGAGAGTGACCTGGGTTCATCTAATGTGGAAATTACTTGGCTTGGCCAGGGAGGGTTAAAGTGGCATCAATGACTCCCGTTGGTTGAAAGATTTAAGGATTACCAACATCAATACCAGATGATTGTGCACTGTGGTGGCAATGACCTAGGCAGAGTTACAGGGGTTGGTTTGGAAATTCTACTGAAGGATACCTTTAGAAAATTAATGATACTTTTTCTGCAAACTATCTTTGTATTTTCAAAATTTGCCAAAGGCAGAAGTGGAACTGGTCCATTCAATTTTCCCACAAATAGACAAATCCAGAAAACATGTTAATAAAACTCTTTCTGCATTCATCAGGGGCCATAACTTGGGCTCTATATATCACAACTTATGATTTGTCAAGGAGGGTATATACAGAAAAGATGGAGTTCACCTAACAGGCAAAGGAACAAGGTATTCCCACATAACTTGAGAGACTGCATCCTCTATGATCAGTAGTAGTGACCTGCACATAGTAAACACAAAGGCTCTTTTCGGACCCAATTCATTAATCATACACAAATAACTATTTATTTTTAAATACTTATTTTTTAATGTCCTACGGATCCGCAGATCCACTTGTGGATCCCAAAAAACAAAAAAATAGTATTTCTAACATCCTGTACATTTTTTGTCCAATGTGCCTTATTCATTTAAATGTACTTAGTAATAGGCTGCGTATCCTAACTCATTTATATGCATCAGTGTCTGCATATTGGCCCCAGGACCATTTTGTACTGACTGTCTCTCTGGACAATGGATTTTACAGCATCGCTCTAGCTGTGAGATGGCTGTGACAGTGTCTATCCTAGTACGAGAGTGAATGTGACAGTGTGTGTCTCCATTTGAGGGTGAGTGTCAGAGTGTGTCTCTGGGTGTGAGACATGGCCCAGATTTAAGAGGGCCTAGTGCATTCTTGCTCCATATTAGCCTAATTTTTTGTGACACTAATGTGGCACAACAAGGCCATATTCGCAGAGCTATATTTACAAAGTGGCGCAATGCATGGATTGCACCACTTTGCAACCTCTTGCGCCACATTACGCCTGTGCTAGACATAATGTATGCAAGAGGGGTGTTCCCTTGTTAGGGCGGCCGCAAAATGGCACAATGGAATCTAAAGGATTCCACTGTACCATTTTAGCAGCTATTTTTAAATCCTGCACTGAGCAGGCGTTAAGGGGGCATACCATTGTTTTCAATGGGCCACTACATACTCTGTAGGATTAGTGGCAAATGCTGGTGATAATCCTGCGCAGTACATCAATAGCGTCAAAGCTTTTGACGCTATTTCCCCTACCCTGCAACATGGTGCGCCATATATTACATACGGTGCACACATGCTGGCGGAAGGGGGGCTCTAAGGGTAGCAAGAAAAGTGGTGGTGCATTAGATGCAGCACCACTTTTTAAAAATTCGGGCCTATGTGTCAAACTGTCTATATTAGTGTGAGACTGTCTGTCTGGGTGTGAGAGAGAGTGTAACAGTGACTTCCTGGATGTGAGAGTAGGTGTAAGAGTGTCTCTTTAAGTGTGAGAGTGAGCGTGAGAGTGTCTGTGTGGGTGTGACAGTGAATGTTAGAGTGTGTCTCTGAGTGTGGGACTATGTGTGAGAGTGTCTGTCTGGGTGTGAGAGAAAGTGTGACAGTCCCGGTCTTGGTGTGAGAAGGAGTGTGTCTGCCTCAATGTGAGAGTAGGTGTAAGAGTATCTCTCTCTGGGTGTCAGAGTGAGTGTGAGAGTGTCTGCATGGGTGTGAGAGTGTCTGTCTGGTTGTGAGAGTAAGTGTAAGTGTCTCGGACTCAGTGTAAGAGGGCATGTGACAGTGTCTACCTCCATGTGAGAGTGGGTGTAAGAGTATCTCTCTCAGAGTGTGAGACTGTGTGTGAAAGTGTCTGCACGGGTGTGAGAGTGTCTGGGTGTAAGAGTGGATGTCACAGTGGCTATCTTGTTGACAGAGTTGGCGTGACTGCCTCTGTATGGGTGTCAGACTGAGTGTCAGAGTGTGTCAGTTGGTTTGAGACAAAGCATAAGAACATCTCTCTGGGTGTGAGAGTGAGTGTGAGATAGCCTAGGTGTGAGAGTAGGTGTAACAATCTGAGTCTGAATTTGAGAATAGGTATCAGAGTGTCTCTATGAGTCTAAGTGTGAGTGTGAGAGGGTCTAAATGCCTGTGAGAGTGGGTGTGAGAGTATCTGGGTGTGAGAGTAAGTGTGAGAGTGTCAGTGTTGGTGTAAGAGGGAGTGTGATAGTGTCTGCCTCAATGTGAGAGTGGGTGTAAGAGTATCTCTCTCTGAGTCTGAGTGGGAGAGTGTCTGCATGGGTGTGAGAGTGGGTGTGAGAGAGTCTGGGTGGGTGTGAGAGTGGAAGTGTCAGTGCCTTTCTGGGTGTGAGAGTGGATGTTAGGGTGTTTGCCTGGGTGTTTGAATAGGTGTATGCATTTACATCTATTTTCACAGATTCACTTGTGGATTTACAATGGTGGGCTGTGCTTAGCCCCGTGGATGGATCCATGAACTTCGAAAACCATATAAAAATACATTTTAAGACATTTGAAGCCCATTTTCACTTATTTATGACAAGTACATAACACCCACGGGGTCAGGGAACCTCTACCCTGGCCCCATCATCTACATTCAGCCAAGATTTCAACCCCGGGGACTGTTTTCCGATGAAACAAAATGGCGGCCACAACATTCCTGTCAGTTCCTGCCAGCCAATCAGATCCTCCCTGTGAAGCGTGGATCTGCGAGGAATCTGTGGAAAATTCGCTGCGCTAGATATCTACATTTTTTTACCTTAAATTACTCCAAAACTACTGAACGGATTTACAACAAACCACAAAAAGTCTAATTTGCGGAACAGAATCTGGCTTCATGCCAAATTTGGTGTAATTCCGTTCAGAGGTTCGGGCTGTAGGCGTGTCTAAAGAATGCAAAATCTGCATATAATTGAGAAAAAGTGTTTTGGGACCACCCTTTATATTTGGGCCCTAGCATCATGGCTCACCCCGAAACTTTCAAAATAGCAGCTGAACTGAAACTTTGAAAAGTTCATAAAGATTCATCAAGAAGCAAACAAATTATTGGCAGAACAAAAAAATGCTCTATTTATCGAAAAAATGGTCCTCACTATAACTACGACTGCCACTAGGTAATATAGATATAGATATATAGCACAAACTCGACAATAAAGGCAATTAATTTTTGGTAGGCACAGGGAGACTAAGGCCCGTATCTATACTTTTTTTGCGCCGCATTTGCGTCGTTTTTTGACGCAAAAACGGCGCAAACTTGCAAAATGCCATTGTATTTTGTAGGTTTGCGCCGTTTTGCGCCAAAAAGCGGCGCAAAAGCGGCGCTAAAAAAAGTATAAATACGGGCCTAAATGGCTTGCCCAGAATCACAGGACGTTGAGCCAATGCTCAGACTCGAACCAAGTTTCCCAGCTCCCAAAGTTCACAGCTCTGGTTGTTACACCCCCAGGCCCTGAGTGTCCAGTATGACTCATGTGTACTAAAGGCAGGGTTCGGTCATAGACATAACATATGAGGTGCACTGTGCACTGAGGCACCACGCAGTATGTGCAGTAACGGTTATGCCATATTTCAGGGCCCAGTTACAGATGGGTAATTATGGGCACTACTGCATGTTAAAAAGCAGGACTGGGTGAACTACTTTCTTTGGGCTTGACTTGCCAGCTACTGAATATCAGAGAAAGCCTACTCCTGCAGCACTGCCTTTCACTTCCTTATTTATTTGCATGGGAACCGGACCTGACAGAAAAAAGATACCTGTGTGCAGGGCTGGCTTTAGGACTGGTGGTGCCCTGTGTGACAGTTTATTTTGGCGTCACCACCCCATGACCTACTCCATGGTTTCACTCACTATCACCCGGCAAATTTGCCCCTCATCTTTCCATAGACCCCTTTCACATACATTAATTTGTTTTAAAGCATGTGTAAAGGATGGCTTCACTAATCCATTCAGCTATCCACGTAAAATATAGGGGCATGTTTAAGAGCCATTCTAACGCCACATTAGCTTCATTTTTTTATGCTAATGTGCTGTTAGAAAGCAAAAAACGCTGTGCCATATTTACAAAGTAGCACAATGCATGCATTGTAACACTTTGTATCCCTTTACGCTACATTATGTCTGCGCCAGGCATAATGTATGCAAAGGTGGCATTCCCCTGTTAGGGGGGCCCCAAAAATGGTGCAAAGAAATCTGACATATTTTTTTGCGTAATTTTTTTCTGCCACTTTTATTGCTTGCTCAGAGCAGGCGTTAAAAGGAGGCGCCCATTGGTTACAATGGGCCTTTGGGTGCTTTGCAGGATTAGCATCAACGTATTTAACGCTAATCCTGCAAAACGCCTTACTTGCAGAAAAAATTCTGACGCTAGTCCCTAACTACCGCCATGGTGCACCGTATTTTAAATACAGCACACACATGGTGGCATTAGGGGACACTAAGGGGGCAAGAAAAGTGGGACAACCCTGTGCCCAGCACCAGTTTTTTCAAATATGCCCCTAGTGCCATTCTAATGCCACATTAGTGTCATTTTTTTTTTTACTAATGTGGTGTTAGAAGGGCAAAAACGTTGTGCCATATTTATAAAGTGGCTCAATGCATACATTGCGCCACTTTGTAACTCTTTGCGCTCTATTATGCCTGCACCAGGCATAATGTATGCAAAGGGAGCATCCGGTTAGGGGGGAGCCAAAGAAATGATGCAAACAAATCTATCAGATTTCCTTGCGTAATTTTTTTCCAGCACTTTTAAAGTCTGCTCAGAGCAGGCATTAAAAGGAGGCTTCAATTGGTTGCAATGGGCCTCTGGGTGATTTGCAAGATTAGCGTCAACATTTTTGACACTATTCCTACAAAGCGCCAGATAAGGTAAAAAATTCTGATGCTAGTCCCCTAACTTCCGCCATTATGAGCCGTATTTTAAATATGATGCACACATGGTGGCGTTAGGGGGGCGCTAAGGGGTGCAAGAAAAGTGGCGCTGCACTGTGTGCAGCACCACTTTTCTTAAATATGCACCATAGTTCTGTTTTTTGCAGCAAGCATATTAACCCTCTATGCTACTTTATTTTGAGTCAAAACTGCCACTAGGCAAAACTCACATCTCTCTCCCTAGCAGGAACATTAATCAGAAGCGGTATCTTGACATTTTAATTGTTTCCTGAAGGCTGGATGCACAAGAAACTTTTCAGCAGGTGCTTTTAAATCGCAAGTTTTGGAAGTTATTGCTAAACACAGCGCCCCCTTGAGGTCAGCGCTGGGTGCGGCCGCACTGCTTGCACTGCCCAAAAGCAAGCCCTGCCTGTGTGACCTAATGCCACTTGCCTAGGGCCAGTGCAGTGAGTTTGCAGTGCTACATGCACAGTCCTGCCAGGTTTGCTAGGTCATGCGTGATGTGCTGCTCCATTCCTGATTTTTTCTTTGAATTCTGGGACTTGGGAGTCTTGATGTTTTCATTATAACACAGGACGACAACTCCAAGAATTCAAAGAAAAAACCTAGAGTGGAACAGCATATCATGCATGGACCTGGGAAACTTGGCAGCCATGCATGCAGGACTACAAAGTTAACCAGGTTCTTGCATGGATAGCTCATCCAGGTTTTCCTTTGCGTTTTGGGCATGGTAGTCCTAGTTATCCCATTGTAAAACCAAGATTACAAGTGCCAGAATGTAGAGCAAAAAACCTGGACTGGCTCAGCTACTCGTGAATGGATATAGGAAGGGAGAGCACCAACTGCATGAAGCTTGGAGACAGAGGGCTCTCAGGCCACCTCCCAACAGCAGGATAGACCCTTCCCCAGACCTGAACGCAATACTAGGCCATGAGCAGTGAGGGGTGACTTGCCTTCAGTCTGCCTGGCAAATGTGATTTCCCAGAGGATAGTGGTGACCAGGGCAAGAGGCTGCCTCTGACTCACTGCAAGGATTATTACCTGCACCTTCCACACTGCCCCATTCAAGGTGAGGACTTGGGGGCATATTTATACTCCGTTTGCGCCGGAATTGCGTCGTTTTTTTTACGCAAATTTGACGCAAAACGAACTCCATATTTATACTCTGGCGTTAGACGCGTCTAGCGCCAAAGTTCATGGAGTTTGCGTCATTTTTTAGGGTGGACACCTACTTTGCGTTAATGATATGCAAGGTAGGCGTTCCCGTCTAAAAAATGACTCCGAGGCATGTGCGCCGTATTTACACTCCCGGGCAAAAATGACGCCCGGGAGTGGGCGGGTCAAAAGAAATGACGTCCAGCCGCTTTTGCGTCGTTTTTTAGCGCCTGGTCAGGGCAGGCGTTAAGGGACCTGTGGGCTCGGAAGGAGCCCAGAGGTGCCCTCCCATGCCCCCAGGGACACCCCCTGTCACCCTTGCCCACCCCAGGAGGACACCCAAGGATGGAGGGACCCATCCCAGGGAACTTAAGGTAAGTTCAGGTAAGTATTTTTTTTAATTTTTTTTTGTGGCATAGGGGGGCCTGATTTGTGCCCCCCTACATGCCACTATGCCCAATGACCATGCCCAGGGGACATAAGTCCCCTGGGCATGGCCATTGGGCAAGGGGGCATGACTCCTGTCTTTGCTAAGACAGGAGTCATTTTAATGGGGGTTGGGAGTCAAAAAAAATGGCGCAAATCGGGTTGAGGCGAAAATTTTGCCTCAGTCTGACTTGCCCCATTTTTTGGTGCCCAAGCTCCATTTTTTTTTTTACCCACACCAGGCAGCTCCGCCGGCTAACATCATTGAATAATGGCGCTTCAGAATGGCGTTAGCCGGCGTTAGATTTTTTTACGCACAACTGCATTGGCGCAGTTGTGCGTCGAAAAGTATAAATATGGCCCTTGGTGCGTGTGGTGGCCTTTGGTGAGCATCAAAGAGAAGCATAGAACAGCTGCTGCCTCGCCCCACTGTTGTGATAGCCACTGGACTCCCGCTGCGTTCCTGCCTGTCTGTCCAGCTTAAGTGCCACTCTGTGGTCGCCATTCACCACTAATCATTCAGCTATATGACAGAGAGGGAATAATATACATTTTGAAGCCATAGAACGTACTCCTGTTTTATTAGCTTAGCCTCAGTGCCTCGTTTCATACTTATCTCACCTTCATAGCTGGCAGTTTCTTAGATTCATGCATAAATAGCAGTTTCAAACCAATTTGTTTCTTTGCACCTCGGGACTTGTAGCCCTGGATTTATTATGTAATAAATAAGAATGCAAAGGAAAATATTGACTGGAGCAGCTAGTCAGGCATGGACCTTGGAATGCTGTAAGGCCACTGCTTAAGACCGCTGTGTTCCTTAATTTATCAGGTGGAGAAGCACCTCTACTAGCTGCACATCTCTCTTCCTGTTCAGGCTCGCTCCCCGTGTCAGGTCAGATCATACATTTCTGCCCCACCACTTCTAGATTCCACAAGCTGCCACAAAAGGGATCGAACGTTACTATAAAGAAAACAAAAGTCATCCCAAAGAAACACAATGGAAAAAGGTGATCAAGATTATCCTAAAGGAAATGTCAAAGAATTTGAAAAAATGACAAAGCATCCTGCATGTGGGCATTTTTCAGTGTAAATTTTTTCCACACGTTCTAGTGCAGTACTTCTGTGTTCAAATCTTCAGGGCTGGTTCCTCAGATTCTAGTAGATGTTTTCTAACTGCAGGATGCTTCACGATTTGGCTTTCAGGGTCACAAGAAAAGGTCCAATGCAAAATAGTTCTCCGGTTTCGGGTCAACCCGGACATACCATACCCCATGGCACAGGAAGCAGTCCCACGGGGACAATCAGGCTTCGTAAGCAGGACTTCGACTCTCATACGCTGCAGGACGCTGGGAGTATGTATGGCACTACTGGTACACAGGCAGAAGATCCATAATGGAACTTGAGACAGTTTTTTCTGCTTCTCCGACAGACTGCAATTATTTAGTGCAGCAGTAGACGAGAGACTTTTACTCCTCTGCAAGTCAAGGCCAAAAAGGGTATTTTCAAGGGTTAACTAGTCACGTTTTGATTATAATGTTGTGGCCAATCATAATAAATGTCCCAGTCCACCAACCCATAAACTTTCATCAGTGTGATACCTTCCTTCCATGGAAACATGCCTTGTTGCAAAACTCCTCTGCCAATGGTAAAGGTGCTACAGTGGGCTGTAGCCCTCTAAACGTTCCACGTGACTGTCAGCTGGGGCTTCTCCTCTACTATTGTGACTGTTTTGTGGCCAGTCCTTCACAGTAGCAAGTGGGAAACTCATGTTCCCCCTAGGTGTGAAAGAGGGATAATGCCTTTGGCAGGTACTGTACTAAGCTCAGAAAGAATATCTGTAGTAACATTCTGGCTGCAACCATAGTAGGCACGTTTATATGGTTTGTGTGTAAACTGAATTTAAACTATTAATTAATACATCATAAATAAATATTAGGGAAAGGAAATATGACTCCACCAATAGTCTTTTCAGACTGTGTTACCTATATGCTACAACATTGATTTTGTTGGTGAATATGGCTCGAAAAATAATATAGCTGACTCCTGCAGCTGGCATGCTGGGAAACATGCAAATATAAACTACATCTTACATTTATTGTGCAAGTGGGAAAATTATTTCCTTCAATTCTGAAGTGCACATCTGCGTTCTGTACAACCGCTTTGTGACTGGAAGCAGATTGCATGAGGTAGTTGAGAAGTAGGCGATGAGAAGCAAACAGCACTATTCCACCAGGCCTCCTGAAGAGTCTTCTTTCGTGTGAAACCCACGGTGAAACTTAATTGAAAGCACTGCAATTGGCCTCGGTCAAAATTAGCATGAGAAGGGTCTCTGTGTCCTGAATTACTGACCTGCTCTGGTGGATCCAAACCTTACATCAGTGTGGCACTCAGGTGGGAGGTCAACACTGTGATCACAGGCTCTGAGCGTGGCCAGCAGCAAATGTAGTAAGGATTATTATCTGGTGGTTCACCTGCTGGCGGCTCTGATCCGGATTGCAAAACCTCCACTGGCCCTGTGGAAACACAGTTTGACAAGAAGAAATATGGTGGTGGGCTAGTGACCGAGTCTGTGCCCACTCCCTGTAAAGATAGACAACAGGGCTGAAAGCAGACTGTGGTGCTGAAACAAAGATGGCACCTGCCCATTATTGATTGGTCATGCCGATTGAGAGATTCAACCAGCGGCCCAGAAGCAAAGAAGAAGGACTGGGGTGACAGGCCCAGGTGGGGTCAGCCGAGGAGCTTGGGGACACCCTGAAGAAGACTTTGGGGCTGATAACTGGCCTGGTGACAGCACCATCTTGTCCTGATTGTGAGGCTCACTGAGGTTGCCTCAGGTCTCTGGATTCCGTTAGTTAGCTAGGGCACGAGATTGAAGTGCTGCAGACCCGGCGTGGGTTGGACTTCAGAACCTTGATTGCGACATTGCTCCTGTTGCAACATTCAGGCTACCGGGAAAAACTGCACTACATGTGAATTGAGTCTAGAACATTGTTGGGGTGGGATGTTTGATGTTTGATGGAGCAACAAGGCTCAGGTGTACTTCTGTAAACTTCCTCACACTGGCACTGAGGTGCTGTGGGGACTCATGGGAAATGACAGCTGATTGGACCTAAAGTTGGGGACTATTGAATGCAAATGTAATCTATAAGTTAAATAGACTTCGGGGAAAGCATGGTAACCAACGCACCTACAGTAAAACCAAAAAATGGTTTGAGTTTGGGATGACCTGTTGTAATATGCTCTTGGCACTGATTATGTATCATCACTGCCCTTTTTGTCCAAGGACGTTTTCCTATGTCTGTTAAAAAACAAGACCAAGTATTTTTTATTAAAAAAAAAAAAAATATGGGTTATATTGGCCATGAGGAAAGGCTATTATCTCACGGTCCATGACCAGACAGACGCGGGTACTTGCTTTGTCACACCTTAGCTATTATGGCAACAGCCGCTAGATGTGAGAAATCAGGGCCTTTGGAAATTTGACCATGTGATCAAATATGTACGTATTTGAGGGGGAGGGATGACAGTTCCTCTTCGCTAACAAACGTGTTCAACAAAAATTGAGGGGGCAAAGCTACAGACACTGTAGGAAGGACAACACCTTCTGCCCAGGGAGCACCATGATTTCAGTCAGACCGAGAGTTCCCTTTATAGTGAACACTGAACAGGTTAACAGAGAAGGTGTGTTGACTGAATGGTACCTGGAAGGGCACTCATTAGCGTTGTTAATGAAGTTTGTGTGCACATTATACCTCACAATTTGAATTCAACATTTAGGCAGCCGTTTGACAAAGTAGATAATCTCTTGATGATGTGGTGTGGAAACTTTAATTGCATGCTAGTTATGGACTGGATGGATTGCTCCTCCCGCCACCTGGGATGATCGTAGACAGTGTGTCATTTTATATGTGGGCATTTATGGACACTTGGAGGGTTGAACATCCTTTAGCAAGGAAGTATTTATTTTATGCACTTGTACAGCACCTCCTTTCTGGAGTAGATTTTTTCCTTCATTTACCTCACCTATGCAACTCAATTTCCAACACTGAATTTGTGTGCAAATCACTGTAATATCACAACCCTCTGGTGATGATGAGTTGGGTATATCACTCACATGCATCTCATCCTAATGTTTACAGGAAGTGGCTCTTTGGGATACAGCATTTAAGGGGCACGATTGGAATCAATGTCTCAATAATTCCAAAAGAGTGCTGTTATAACAGTGTAAATTATGTATGTATGCATATTGTTCATATTAACCTGTATCATAGTTATTTGTTTTAGTTGTCAAAATGTTTAATCCACTTAATCAGCGTATAATTCGCATATTCTCATATTAGTATTAATATTTGTATTAGTGGTATAGTCCAAACAGCTCCTAAGAATGTTGGGCATTGGAATGCCATGGATCTTGCCTTAGAATGTTGGTGAAGGACTATCTGTTTTCTGGAGTTGGTGAGACGGTGTGCGAGGAGTTTAGCGATTAAACAGGACAATTCAACTGAACTGTGCCTTGTTCCTTCATTATTTATACGGCGCTAACTCGTGGAACCCAACAAGTGCGTGCTCATTTTTTTGGGGAACATTTGTGATGGGAGGCCTTTAAGGTTACCAAAATGAGCATCAATGTCATAAAGTCTTATTTGGGCTAAAAATGACCGATCGGCGAGAGCTCACCCAACTTGAAAATAACATGACGGGCTACGAGATTTAGGCTGGAGCACTACTCTATCTTAACGCCTGAACTGCTGAAAAATAAAGCAAATTACGCCAGTCTGGAAAAGCTCTGTCCATTCAGTTACAGAGAGGTGTAACTCTGCAACATGTCGAGGGTGACACTGATACAAGTGGGTGAGCAGCATTTTTTGATCACGCCTTAAAGAGGAAAGGTAATATTATCATTCTTTCTCAAGCAGAAACCAATGCTATATTAATTAATTATTAGTCCCTTCCATATGCAAGGCCCCTCTCCCATGAAAACGGATTCACTGAGTTAATATATGTAGTGTTGTCTTCGCAGACATGTTAAACTTGACTGGAAAATACCCTGGTATTGATGATGACTACCAGATGTATTTTATGCTACTTTCTAAGACTTTCTACTTACCTGCCTGTAAGAATTATACTTAGCAGCTAAGACACAGGGTTCTTTACCATCTACTGCTAAAAAGACAATAACAATGGTATTGAAAATACCCTGCTATGAGCCATTTGACAAAACCTTGTACTACCTTCTCTCTTTTCTGAATTTGGAGTGAAAACATTTGTAAACTTCTAGCCAATAGATTTCTACCAATGTTATCAACTTTGATGCACCAGAATGGATACGATTCTGGCGAATCCATTTCACCATTTCGCTAAAGGCATGTAGGATGTCTCACTGTTGGATAAACTCTTGAGAACAAAATAAAATTGGTACTTGCTTTAACTGACCGGGAAAAGGTTTGACAGCCTAGCATTGGATGACTTATTTGGTGCTGAAATAATAACCTGTGTTAAGATGAGTCAAATTATCTCTGAGTCATGGAGGACTGAGAGGGCTAACTTCCTGGGATGCCCCACCCCCACCCTTGCTTTTTCACCCTATGAAGGAGCCCTTAGTGAAACCTCTGTAGATTGGGAATCCACTCGAAGACTGACTGTTGATGAATCTATGAATGCTATATTGCTTTACTTAGGCAAAGTTTCATAATATCTTTGTAATGAGGTATGTTATCTTGCCTCTACCATGATAAATATTAGATATGTGCAGTGAAATGTCCGGCCTGAGGGTAAACAGAAATTAATCTGGTCTTTTTCCCTTGCATTACAGTGATAGTCTGGCACCATACAGCTCACCTAACATTGTCCTGGATGGGAAAAAATTATGTTTACATATGTGGCAATCCATATGTACCACAGATGAAGACTTAATCACTGGTAACAAATTCAGAATGCTGACCATGCAAAGTCGATTTTCCTTTAAGGATGGCCCCCTTTCGGTAATGAGTTGAATAGCTATGTTTAAGATAGTCATGTTACCCCAATGTTGTTCCAATTTGCAAATATATCATTGATCATTCCCCAGCAAATATTTAGGGTTCTCAAGTCAATGTTAGTTGATCTTGTTTGGTATGAGGGTAGACAGAGGGTAGCTCTTGTTAAACACCAGCTGCCTTAACTAAAGGAGGATTAAATGCACACAAATAAAGATAATATTACTTGGTGGTGCAGCGGCAATGGGTAACTAACTGCATAGTTATTCATGACCAGAACTGATGAGTTTTGCTACCAGGAGTAGGCTTTGAGGAACATTACTCTAGTCAAAGCTGTGCTTGGTGATGAGTGTTCATGAAGCACATGTCCCAGGCTGATGCCCATTGCTAGGCACTGCTGGCAAAGATACCTGAAAAGTGACAAAGCCAACACTGCATACTTACTAAATATTCCATTATGGTGTTTACCTAAATGTAATGCTATGGCACATACAATGAATATCATACCTTAGAATGGAGCAGGATTATTGTCAGTGGGATACATGTACCACAATGGCATATTATATAATTTTTCTGACCTCAGACAAGCATTTGACAGTCTATGGGATAGTACCAACCTCAGTTTCTGCTCACCTGGGAGATGTGTATAACTTGAAGGTGTGAATCAATGGAATCACAGACATGCTGTATGGCGTAAAACATTGATGCTGGGGAAAAATGAAGACATTTGTTATCTTACGAAACTGCACCTAGGCATGACGAAGGTCAGACAAGACAACCTGAAATGGCTTACGAATGTAGTAAGAGACCTAACTCAAATGGAACGTGTCGCAATCTTGAATTATTGCTGTATTTCACAGTTTAAAAAGTGTGCAGGGAGCCCAGTTCCTTCCTTACACAACGGCCAGTGACATAATGGCTAAGCCACTGATCACAAGTGCATCATATCCTGTGGCACTTGTAATAAGGCAGATGGCAATACCTGTCACATTTGTGACAGAGTACCCCCGGCTACTAAACTCTAAAACAGGCCCTAATGTATCTAGAAATGCACGTTCTAAATGATTGCTATTTAAATTTGACACCTATTAGATTTCAAACCTGAACATTTAATGCACATTTACCTAGATGCACTCAATGAAGACACTAGGTGAAGGGCACAAGCCAAAAATGTTTTACTTTTTGGTGTGGGAATGCTGTAACTTTAATCCTAATTAGTATTGGAAGGAGGGCACATAATTGTTCCAAGCACTGGTGAACAGGACCTTGCATTGCACAACTGGAATAATTCTGCGTGGCTTATTGGCAAGGCCTAAATATAAACTAATCTGGGTATTTATAAATCTCCCTCTGTTTCCTGGCCAAAAGATTAATGATGATCATGTAGAGGTTCACCCTTTGCCCTAATATCTCAGCATGGCCAGGTGAACTGAAGAAATGTACAGTAGAGGAAAATAGCACAACTGTGATCTATAGATGAACAAAAGACACAAGGGCCTCTAAAATTGGCTCAGAAATCTGATGATGTGTCTCCCTGGATTGTATACCCTACATGGAACTACGGTATCCTTCCTAATTGTTCCCTTGGTGTGACTGGGAACATATGAATACAGGTTCTCACACAGCTTGCTGAGACTGTTAAAAGTGACCAATTGGATGTTAGCAAGGGGATCATTCAAGGTTGCTTATTGGCCTGTCAGGTCACCGTTGCATCACTCTTTCTGACTGCAGTCAGGTACGTATTTTTTTTTAAATATATAAAAGGACGTAGGATTTTCCACCTCTCAGACAGTAAATGACTCTTCTCAAGAAACGTTTGCAGATCAATGCACTTATTGTGGCCTATATAGTATTGCCTTCTAGTAAATTTTTTCTTTTCTTTTCTACTTCTCTTTTATCACTCAATGTGCGCGCAAATTTGTTGGAATCTGATGATCTGTGAACTGTTTTTGTACCGTTTGAAAGTTAATGAAGACCAATTAAGAAAGGTGAGTCACCAGGATCCTGCATTAATTTAACTGAAAATGTATCCATTCTTGTTAACCAGATGGCTGCAGGTAGGACGGTTGAAAAGAGAGTAACAACTTGATGACTGGTTTTCCCGGCAGTGTAAAGAATTCAGACACCGGAGATAAGGTCTCATTCACAAAGGTAAACTTAAACTTCTGTGTAAGCTTGCTCATTTTTTTGCTATTCACAAACTCTGAGCTAGTAAATAGGAACTGAACTTGGCAGATGGGGTAACTTTGCCACAAACATGACAGATATCCCGCCAGCCGTTTTACATGTTCCATAGGCTATAATGGAACTTGTAATATGGTGGGTGGGGTATCCGTCACGTTTGTGAAGGAGTATCCCATCTGCCCAGGTCGTAATCAGGCCCTAAGTGTGTGATTGGGAAGACTCCTTAGCTGGGGTGCAGAACTCCACACATAAAAAGATAAGCCTGTCCTATCTTTTTATGTGCAGAGTTCTCTGCCCCGACTGAAGATTCTCTGTAGTCATAAACTTACTATTAGCTTGGAGTTAGCGATTGCAAAAAAAGTAGTACACTGTGTTGGGTTGAGTCTTTTGCATTTTGAGTTAAAGCCTTCTATGTGTTCAGTCATTGATTTCATGGGAATGTCTCCTGCTTAGCATTTAGAAGGCAATATAGGATTAACCCACTATATTTATAGATCATGTAACACCCACAATAGAATTAAAGTAATCGTGATGACCTCATAGTTATCATTTGGCACAAGAGGTTTGTGGTTTATTCAGTAAAAGAGAATTTCAAGAGAGTGAGGTGCTCCTCTCCTGTTAAACAAAGCACAACACAAATGATTCTCACAGCTTAGTTCAAATACATCCATATAAAAGTATGGAAGGTTTCCAGAAAATCCCTTCTAAAAATTAATTTATAAAGGAACTCAAGATCCTCAATGCACACATACATTAAGAAAAGTATTTTACAGTTGTATGTCAGGACCAGAGGAGAGAATTGTGCCATTCTTTCTTCACTTTATTGAATAGCAACCATTTACAAAACATGTAATAAGAAACTACTATTCCCATGAAACCTTAGGAATTAGAATGAAAAAATATCCATTCTGCTCATTAACATAGCCACTCCACTGTGAAAAGTCCAGAAGATAGTCCATCATTTGTGTCTCCTCAACCTCTTTCTTTGCTGCTTGCAGCTGAGATAATTTCACATTCTTTTTCTCGTTCCTTATTCTGTGTTTTTTATTTATATTTATGTTGTTTTTTGTGGCTTATTTGTTCTTGTGAATTTGTTTACATCATTATATTGCTTGTCCTGAAGTGTTTAAGCCGCAGGGACGATCCTGCTCCTTCGCTGCATCTAATTTCCTGTGGTGCAGCTCCAAAGCACTCTGGCCTCCTGTCACTAGGTGGCACGTGACAGAGACACTCACGCTCGTGAGACGCGCAGCTTCAAATTTCTCTCATACCGGGAACGAAGCTGTGCAATGCTAGAATTGGAGCCCCCCCACCTGGAGAGAGAAGCTCCAACCCTTTGGGGTCCGTACTGCCTGACTGGCCCAAATTATTATATTAACACAAAAAGATGATGGACAGAGTGCTGAACAATGCAAACACTCACCCCCAGTCACAGATCTGGGTTTAATCCATTGTTCTTTCACTCACAATGCCACCCCAGTTTGGACCCAACCATATGCAAATCAGTCTTGACCCTGTTCTTCACGGGAACAGGCCAACCTGAACTGCCAGGCAAGGTCATCCCTGGACCAGAAAGAAAGCATCCTGGGACCGGTTTCAGGCTAGAACCCTTCATCAGCCAATCTAGCTTGAATCCAGTGGCACAGTGAGCCAGGGACCCATGTCTGAGAATACCCTTCCCACTTAGGGCAACTTTAACAACACAAAAGGATGATGGACGGAGTGCCGAACAATGCAAACACTCACCCCCAAGGCACAGATCTGGGTTTAATCCATTGTTTTTTTGCTCACTATGCCACCCCAGTTTGGACCCAGCCATATGCAAATCAGTCTTGAACCTGTTCCTCATGGGAACAGTCCAACCCGAACTGCCAGGCCAGGTCTGCCCTGGACCAGAAACAAGCATCCTGGGACAGGTTTCAGGGTATCACCCTTCATCAGCCAGGGTAGCTTGAATCCAGTGGCAAAGTGAGCAAGGGACCCAGGTCTGGGCATACCCTTTACACTTAGGGCAACATTAGCAACACAAAAGGATGATGGACGGAGTGCTGAACAATGCATACACTCCCCCCCAGTCACAGATCTAGGTTTAATCCATTGTTCATAATGACCGCCTTAGTCTAGGAGTGAGATAATATTGGCCTGGGTCTATTTGTCCCTGGCTGAAAGCTGATTTGATGGCTGGGAACCCCAATCTCTGGTACTAATTCATTAAATGATGATATAATAAACAAGAGAGGGGTAGATCCATGGAAAATACTTATTTTTTACCCATGACTGGTGGGGAAGAATTGGATCTACACCAAATCATATCTAGACTTCCCTGCTCAATTTTCCAGCCTTTCCAGAGGGATTCCATGGTCCACCTTATTGTAGGTAGAGGAGTGGTCTAGGAGTATGAAGGCTGATATTTTATATTGGTCCAGTTAAAGAGGATGGTATCTCTGATGTTTGCCAAGGCTAACCCCATGCCTCTAGCTGGTCTGAGCCCATGCTGGCGGTTTTGGAGGAGATAATTCTGTACACTGTAATTTTAGAGTTGCCTTGTAACTTTCCTTTCAGAAAATGTATTCAGGTATGGTATTTTAGACTCTGATCTGTAGTTTACCGGGATCATCTGGTCCGCTGAAGGTTTTTTCAAAAGTGACTTAATGGTGGTGTGATTAACAGAGGTGAGCATTGAATAACAATTATCTTTGTGGCTTGTGCGCTCCTTATTGTTGTTGTAAGCAAAGAGGTGGGTTATAGAACTCTTGATTATAAAGTGCAAGTTGTAAATGACAGCTGCACTAAAGTGAAGTACAAGCACATTATACAAACTCTCTTGGCTTCTTAAATGTCTTGTGGTTTGCAAAGGACAAATGTTTTGAGAGCACACGTATATGGAGGTTAAAAATTTCCCATCAATAGATTGTTCACAAGTACTTGTACCTAGTCAGTTTAGCTACTCAGTGACCTCCTATAATTAAAATACAACAAACTGTTGTTTTACCAATGCTGTGTTTTGCTCTGGATGTGTAACCATTGGTGTACGCTATTGCAAGGTCCATTCCTATACTTAGGTGCACATTTATTACAATTTCAAGCAGCCCAGCAAGTCACCTTGCTGTGCTGTGCTGCCCTATGTGAAATGGCATGAATGCGCTGTATTTAACATAATACGGCACATTCTTGTTCTTTCCTTGCACTGTCATGTTTTTGACTTCCTAGCACCAATGCAGGCATCCTTGCACAGTGGTGAAAGGGTGCCTGCCTTGCAGACAGGATTGTTTTTCTGCAGAATGGACACTTTCCTGCACGAAAAAAATTCTCTGGGGCATTTTTCTCATTCTCATGCGGCACACACCGAAAGAGGAAAAAACGAAAAGAAATGAAGACATTTCTACTCGATATGCCTCACCTGAGGAAGTGTAGGATTTTAACGCGTTCCCAGGTCTAGCAGTAATGGTAAATCTTGGAATTTGCCAAAATCCATTTGCGGATGTGTGGGCACTACCTCCCTCCATCCATGGAATGCCTTCCTGGGGCAGAATAACGTAACATAGCGATTTGCACTGTGTTGCATTTTCTAGATTTGTTAAGTCATGCAGGTCCAAGCAAGGTAAATCTAACGCAATGGTGATGCAACTACTTGATAAATATGCCCCTTTCTTTCTAAGTGAGTTTTTTGTGTGCATATTTTGCATTTTAACAAGAGAATATTCATGACCTTTTTCTAAGCCCCTGCAAAATCTCATAGAGTAACATTCTCAACAATGCATGATCTGAGCCATCTGCCTGCGAGGTCTTGCACCAATAAAATGTGAAAGTAGGTTTGAGAATAAAAAATGTTTTTTCCCAGTTTCTGATACTGATACTGATAAAGTGAAAAAGTGTACCATATGCAGTGAAAGTGCTTCTCGGACTTGATAGATTGCCTTGCACATGGATGAATGGTTGTGCTGCTCCAAGTGTACCTGTGGAGACTCATGAAGAAACCTTTGGTATGATATCGTAGTGCTCATAATTTTTTTGTTTCTGCAGAAATGGTTTTATGTGTCCTCTTTTTATGTTTGGTGTTGTCTGATCATGTGGTGTATGCTGCATACATTCGCAGACAGTAAAGACCTGCAGGGTTTCTCTATGTTTAAATCACTTCCTACGGTATGCAGTAGTCCATCCTGCAAAAGTCACGGTGCATGCAATCTGTAATTCCATTTCCGTGTGATACCGGTGCTTTTGCAGGATGCCACCACCAGGTTCTCTTGTGTACGATATTCACTCTGTGACTGAGGCTGGTGAGTTCTGTTGAGTGAGCATGCTGCAGAGTGTCTTTTTATCGGTTCGGTGAAATGAGTGCATCTCACAGAGTTGTTGATTGTTTTAGTGTGGTTGTAAAGTTGTAGGATTTGTTTGTGGAGACATACATGTGTTTTTGATTGAGCCAGAAATAAGCCACACCTTCATGCGGCTTCAGCCTGTTCTTATCTCAATCTCCAACATAGAACCTTCTCCTGCCCCCAACCAGACACTGACGTAGTGCTACTGTTCCTGTGGAGACTTGCACTAAAGGAAGGAGGCTGCATAAGGTGACACAAGGCATGTACATCTAAGGGCTGAATTCCACAGTGTGAAACCAGAAAACCTGGTATCAAACATGGATTCTCGACGTGATCAAACTGTGTGATCCTAGGCAATTGTTTCATTTCCCTTTCCATTCTTTCTCTTCAATATCACATGTAAGAGGACCTAGAAACACATGGCTTCAGGGTGTATGTTGTAGAAAAACATCTCTTGTGTTTGATTTATTAAACTATAATTTTGGCCATGCATAACAGCAACCCAGGCAACTTACAATGAATACATAACAACTGACTTACCTCTTAATGCACTAGGTCCCATCTTCTGCTTCGCTTCTCAGCTACTAAGTTAAAGAAAATATGTCAGACTGTTTGGGGCCTGAGTGTCCACATTCAGTGTAGCTCCTGGGTCACAGAGGTTTTTTTGTGCTTCCCTGTATTTATCACAGTCATTTTCTCGCTTTAATCTACAATTTTTCAATGACTGCTTCTTCCCCAATGTTTTATAATAATTAACTAAAAAAGTTATAACAATTGCTTCTTTTTCTCGATCATTCATTTTTACTTGTGCTCTCCCTGTTATTTGACCACTGTTCTCCATTTTCGGTCCCTTGTCCTGATGATGACCCAATATTCGCATAGAATCAAAAGAAGAGAGCACCTCATGGAGATATTTCAGTAATAGTATTCAACTATCAGTCATAGTATACAGAAGGGATGGAAAGGAAATAGTCATTTGGTCAAAAATTAGTCCATCATGTGAAGTTTATAGAATTTCAACATACATATTTGCCTAGAATATAGGTTATTGCCATATACAGAAAGAACAACATGCACAAGACTTTCCGTCATTGCTTAGGCAAGCACCAGAAATAGATGAGACCTAATAATATTAAGTAAACAAACAACAAGCAATGATACGTTCAAATTGTCCAATAGATGTTTGTTTTCTGTCACCAGCATAAAAAAAATTCCAGGTCATGGAGTCGGGGTGGCCAAACTTTCGATCTAGTTACCAGTTATTAAATTCAAGTGGGGTATACAGTCTGATATTCTTGAACCAGTCTCAAAAGGGTAGTTTAGCATTAAATTCATAAAAGAAAAGGGGGTGGACAATGGGTCCTTGTAGAAGGCCAAGAGGTAGTAAACCCATGTTACTTGGCGTGGTAGTTAATAAGGACCCACTCGCTTCTCCCTACAAGGAGTATAGATTACTCCAACATTTACATATGTGTCTAAACGCTGTGGATGACCTAGCTTACACATTTTTAGCTAGTTTATGGTTGATTAAAGATTTTTTTTCTCCTTATGATCTTAACCTGTGTCTGACATGAATTTGAATTTCAGCAGGTCCACTAAGAGTTTCATCTTTCTGATATCGGTAAAATGAGTACCATTGAGTTGATTAACAATAAACATGTTATTTCAGCACCAGGAAGCCATTTAGGGGGATGCGTGCTATACTCACAAATGTTATGTTATCTTCTGGTACAATAATTGTTAACATTGGTGCCACATTCCAGACACACACATAAATGTATTGAAGTATTGTTTCTTCCTTCTTCAATCTGTGATCAATCCTTACACAGAGCACCCCTTCTTCCATCTTGTTCATTTTGTCATTTCCATTTGACATTCTTTATTTGATAAACATGAGTTGAATTATGATGTAGACTTGCAAACATCTATACTGCATAGCGTTTCTATTTGACTGCATTGATGTTTTCATCTAATTTTGTCCAGCCAAGCCATTGGACTGATACTAAAGAAGTTCAACATATTTGTAACGATTATCAAAATAGAACCTTCAAAGAACACTGATGTTAATAATAAAGCTTTCCTCAGTTTCATTTCGTATTTTATTGCATTTTTTTTTACCATAACTGTAAATCTGCTTCTATTTTGCCTCCCAAAATTCGCACCAGTCAGAGCCTCTCAAAGCAAGGACGGAGATGGAAGGACAGAAGAAGAAAAACAGCCATTGGCAAGGGCAATCGGCCTCACCTTCAAAATACGTGTGGTGAGCTATTGCACTGGCCAATGCCTGTATGTTTGGATTAGAACAAAATGAATGAAAAATCTGAAAATCGTGACCTGTGTGTGCATATGAGTTGTGACATTGCGACACATATGCCTGCACTAGTGGTCATCTTGGAATTTGATTTATTTGAGAAAGCACTATTGATGGCTACCACAGCAGGGACTGTGCCATCCTGACACAAATCCAGTTCAAACAGCCATGTTAGAATGTTGTTTTATCAAAGGCAATGGATTCCAAGATGAACGCTGGTGCATATGTATGTAACAATGGCCAATTTAAGTTTAATTTACCATTTGAAGACAGTGGACAGGCATTATTGAACAGTAAATTAAAGTATGAGTAGAAGCAAAATAAAGACACAAGCAGCCCGACAACAGTGTCAAGCTGCAGGGCCCCCAGGAAAAGTTGAAACAATTTAAAAAAAAACTAATTAAAAAAAGAAAGCGGGAAGAACGAGGGAGGAATGATAGCAGCATGCAGCATCCGGGCACTCACCGAAATTGGAAAAAAACAAAATCAAATCGGGGAGGAATATAGGTGCAATGAATGAGTAAGAGAATGGAATTATGTTGAGGAGCATACAGGGGAGAGAGAGGCAGAGAGAGAAATCATGCTCTTATATTGAGCACTAGAAAGCAAATAAAAAAAATAGTTCCCTGATGTCAGTAGTGGGAGGATACTACGCCTCCAATGAAAAGACTGGTCAAGAAGAAATGTTCCTGGGTCAGAAAATCTAAGTGAGAGAGTTCTCCAATCGTGAGCAAGTGAATGACGCAAAGCACAATTTACGTTTTATTTTATTTTAGTGCATTGGAAACAGTGGTCTTAGATAACAAACAAGCTAAAGGTGTCTATAGGCAAGGTCTAAAAAGGAGGGAGAATAGTTACAGGAGATCGAGAAAGGGGCGCAAATGGAGAATGGTGGAATGCTAGGAGAGAGAGATAAACGCAGCAGGTGGTTCTGTCTGGGTTGACCACCAAGCCATCAGAACTGGCGCTCCCCTCCCCAGAAAGTAATAATCCACATTGTGTGACCAAATTGTGTGATTCTAAGCAGTTATTTTACTTCAGTGTGCCTCTTTTTCCTTCATTGTTATATTTGAGAATACCTTGAAATGCGCTATTTCAGATTGTGTGCTTGTAGAAAACCAGTGTTGCATACACTTTATTATACCTCTCATGTGTATGGTTCAATTGACTGTATTGCTGCTCCATCTCTAAAAAAAATGTTTGCTATGTCCGAGATCTACATGTCAATTGTCTTGGTTCTTGCTTGATGAATGTACCGTTAACAGGATAGACAGGGGTGATGGTTTATGAATGTTTCTAAGTTCATGTCTAGAAAATATCACTTCCAATACGGGTCACTCAATGCTAATGTGCCAGATTAAAAACACTACACATTTTAAAGAGGCACATCTTTTTAAGTGTAACATCTGTCATACTTTCATAATACCTCTATAATGTAATTTACATTTCAGTTATTTCCTGGACTTAGCGTCTTCTTTGTATTTTAAAGCCAAGCTAGAATTCTGGCTTGACTTTTTAACTTTTGCTTTGCTTGTAATAAATATTTTTCTTTGCCACACTTCTGTGTCTTGTGCTTGTTACATATGCTGAATATTTCATGTAGGGTGGGTAGGTAGAGCTTTCATTCATGATTTGTATTTTGCCAGTTTTACATTCCGGGTTTGGGAATATGATTCACTGACATAGTCATTCAAAGGTCAGCTGTGGCTCCTTTGCAGTGGCGGAAGAGTGTCACCCCACTCGCACCAGCAGCTGAAAACTAAAACAATATTTTATTATTGTTTTATTTTTCAGCTGTTGGCTGAGCCAATGTGTGCAGGGAGAGGTGGGGCTATGCCATGGGGGGGGGAGGAAGAGAGTATAATGGAGTGCACTTAAGTGCGCATGTCAGTTTGGCTGGCCATCTTATGCTGGCCAAACAGACACACACACTTGGTTTTCACCAACCCAGCTGTTTTTCAAAGCTGGGTTGGAGAAATAGCACAGACTCCCTGTGCCTAAGCGAGCGGTAAACCAGCCCACTCAGGCTAATACCTGCACTGCTGTCATGCTTGGTAATAGCATGAGAGAGGTGCACATATTACACAGGGAGTCTCTGAAGCTGTTTGGACTAGGAAGAGTAGCACAAGGCAGCCAGCAGCACCAGGTAAGTCTATTAAACCCCACCAACCCTCCTGCACGCACCCCCATGAGCTTTCCCCACACTACCTGCCCCACTCTTGTAACAGGCTCCTCCTTGCATATTCTTGCCGAATATAACCTTTGCAACATCAACACACTTATGCTCAAGTTTTTCATCTAAACTCCACTTGGTAATTTTGTAGACCAACTTTTTCCCTATTTTTTTTTTTTTTGTTCAATTGGACCCATGTAGTCAAATGAACATTACATTTCTTAAGGAGAAAGCACTTGTAACTGGTCAACTGAAATTATCACCAGGGATGAAAGAGGTTATTGGAAACAAAAGAAGTTGCAATTTCAGAATAAATGAGAGCACAAGATATGCACATATTAGGCAATGAAATCAGGCCACTGTAATCATAGCTGTACCTAAGCAAACTATGGTGGTCATTCTGACCCTGGCGGTCTTTGACCGCCAGGGCGGAGGACCGCGGGAGCACCGCCGACAGGCCGGCGGTGCTCCAATGGGGATTCCGACCGCGGCGGTAAAGCCGCGGTCGGACCGGCACCACTGGCGGGGTCCCGCCAGTGTACCGCCGCCCCATTGAATCCTCCGCGGCGGCGCAGCTTGCTGCACCGCCGCGGGGATTCCGACCCCCCCTACCGCCATCCAGATCCCGGCGGTCGGACCGCCGGGATCCGGATGGCGGTAGGGGGGGTCGAGGGGCCCCTGGGGGCCCCTGCAGTGCCCATGCCACTGGCATGGGCATTGCAGGGGCCCCCGTAAGAGGGCCCCTACATGTATTTCACTGTCTGCTGCGCAGACAGTGAAATACGCGACGGGTGCAACTGCACCCGTCGCACAGCTTCCACTCCGCCGGCTCGATTCCGAGCCGGCTTCATCGTGGAAGCCTCTTTCCCGCTGGGCTGGCTGGCGGTCTGAAGGCGACCGCCCGCCAGCCCAGCGGGAAAGTCAGAATTACCGCCGCGGTCTTTCGACCGCGGAACGGTAATCTGACGGCGGGACTTTGGCGGGCGGCCTCCGCCGCCCGCCAAGGTCAGAATGAGGGCCTATGTCTCTTTCAGACCCTTAAAGTTAAACTTATTGTACCAAGAAAACAACGTAAATGTAAGGGGTTATTTAGTAACGTTTTGAGATGGTGGTTGTATAACGCAAAGCGGGAGCAAGTGAGCAAAGTACTCTGTCAATTTACTTTGCAAAGCACCTTGGGATAGGGTGACAAGGTGTCCCAAATTTGCGGGACAGTCCCAGTTTCCCAACAGCAGTCCCTGCAGATTTCAGAAAATTGGGCTCATGTCCCGTATTTTTAAAGAGGGTCGACTGGAAACAGTGGGAGGCACTTTGGCCCTCATTATGACATTGGCGGTAAGTGCCGCTTACTGCCATGCTGACTGCCACCAACATACCACGACGGTATACTGCCAGGCGTATTATGACCCACAACTAGAAATCCGCCACTACACAGACACACACACAAGCATGCCAGCCCAAAGGTCAGTGATAAACTGGCAGTACCAGAACCCACACCTTTACGCCAACAGAAATACGCCCACAGCATTATGACCCCCGAATCACCGCAGCGGTCATTCAACCACGGTAAACCATTGGCCGTACAGACCACCGCGCTCAAAATACACACACACTTACAAAACAACACCACATTGGACAATTCAAACTACACACACCTGACACCTATACACACACCACACCCACACCACTACAAAACACACACACTACCCACAACCCTTAACGGAAAAAAAAAAATTGACTACTGAGAGAGAGACACGCCAGGAGCACCCACTGAATCAGAGCCACAGAACACCATCACCCATACACCATCCACGCACCTCACAGCACACACCCCAACACATCACCCCACACACCCTCACACACACCACACACTACACCCATGGCACCACAAAGACACCCCAGGTTCTCAGAGGAGGAGCTAAGGGTCATGGTGGAGGAAATCATCCGGGTAGAGCCACAGCTATTCGGATCACAGGTGCAGCAGACGTCCATTGCTAGGAAGATGGAGCTATGGCAGAGAGTCGTGACAGGGTCAATGCCATGGGACAGCACCCCAGGACAAGGGATGACATCAGGAGGAGGTGGAACGACCTACGGGGGAAGGTGCGTTCCGTGGTAGCAAGACACCAGATAGCAGTACAGAGGACTGGTGGTGGAGCCCCACCTCCTCCCCCACAACTAACAACATGGGAGGAGCAAGTCTTGGCGATCATGCATCCTGAGGGCCTGGCAGGAGTAGCAGGAGGACTGGACTCTGGTAAGTCAAATCTTTACTACTTTCACCCCCCTACCTGCATGCAATCACAAACTCCTACCCCTACCCTCACCCCCATCACCCCACCATCACATATACCCCACCATCACAACCCACCCATCCCAATACCAAGCCCTGCATACAACACCAATGCATGGACCCCCATCACCACAGCATGCACACTAGTGACAATCACTTAGCCAACCAAATCACAACTCACACAAGCCAAAGCTACCTTGGTAATACTAACCATAGAGGGGAACATACCCATGCACAAGATGTCACACGCAGGACAATAACACTAAATTTACATCCCCACAGGACCCCCACACAACGTCACCGGAGAAGAGGTGCCAGGAACATCCAGCTTCCACCAGAAGAGGCCCACAGTGATGACAGAAGCTCTGCACCCCTGGATCAGGATGACCAACCCGGCCCATCAGGGACCTCTGGACAGTCGGTGACCCAGCCACAGTCCCAAACCACCATACAGCCTCCTCCCTCAGGAAACACCACCACAGCACCCACCCAGCGGGCCATCCCTCTGTCCCCAGGTCACGTCAATCAGCAGTGTGTCCACCACTACAAGGACCCCAGGCAACCCCACAAACACAGGACAATCAGGGACCTGGGGTCAGTGACAGTGGGCACACGCTTCAGGGGACAGAGGCACAGGACAACAGGGAAGCTGGGAGGACTGCTGTGCGACAGGGGGAGGACAGGCCAAGGGAACCGACTCTCCACGAGGCACTCACCGACATCCTAGGAGCATACCACCATTCCCAGGAGACCATGGGCCAGATACTGGCCAAGCTGCAGGAGACCCAGTGGCTGCAGGAGGGACAATACCTGGGGATCAGGGAGGACCTGAGAGACATCCACCCCACCCTGGTCACCATTGCAGGGGTGCTGGCAGACATGGCCAACACCATGAGGGAGGCAGTGGCACACCAACAGGCACCTGACACTAGCCACACCGATGAACAGCCCTCCAACTCCACTGACGCCAGGGGAAAGGAGGCCCCGCCACTGGAACAATAGGCCACCAGCACCCCTCCCCCTGCAGAAGGAGAACCACCACGCAAAAGGTCCCTGCGATCCAGGCAGAAGCCAGAGAACATTGCCAAGACCTTCGCCAGGAAATAAGACTCCCCTGAATGTCACCCTTGTGTCCCACTCTGTCACCCATTCCACCTTGAACTGCCATTGCCCCACTTGGACAACGAATCTGTGATACCAATAGACTGGACTCTATCCTGGACATTCCTCCACCATCAACCCAGCCCATTGCAATACCCCCTACACTTATTATGACAGAAATAAACACCCTTGGAACAAATACAAGTATGGAGTCTGTCAATTGATTGAAATATGTATTAGTTTAACAAGCTGTAAACACTGTAATTCAAATGTACAGTTATATATTCGTTGGTATGACCTGTAGTGGGCAGCAGTAAACACACCAGGAGCCAGAGTGGGGCACAGATATCTGAAAATAGAGATGCCAAAGGGTACAGTAAGTGGCCATAGAAATATGAAAATCAGGCTGCCATGTACAATGTCCAACACAAAACTGCAAAGAACGGTGAAGTTACATTGTCTTACCTGTGTGTCACTGGATGTACTGTTGAATTATAGTAGTTCTGTTGTCCACATCCTCTTCCTCACTGTCCACAGGCTCCACTGCTGTCACACGACCATCTCCAGCCTCATCCTCCTGCAGAAAAGGCACCTGGCGTCTCAAGGCAGGTTTGTGCAACATGCAACGATGATCTGGCACACCTTCTTGGGTGAGTAGTACAGGGATCCACCTGTCAGATGGAGGCACCGGAATCAGGCCTTCAGGAGGCCAAAGGTTCGCTCAATGATTCTCCTTGTACGCCCATGTGCCTCACTGTAATGTTCCCTTTCTCTTGTCCTGGGATTCCTCAATGCGGTCAGTAGCCATGAGAGGTTGGGGTAACCAGAGTCACCTGAAAATATCGAGGGATACCTGTTAGCCAGACACTCACCCTTAGGGACAACTTCACACCCATATACCTACATCAACTGGGTAGGGACCATGGGCTCACCTATTAGCCACACCCTGTGCTTCTGGAGTTGAGACATCACATATGGGATGCTGCTATTCTTCAAGATAAAGGCATCATGCACAGAGCCAAGATACTTTGCATTGACATGGGAGATGGACTGGTCCACCAAACCCACCATCTGCACATTTCTGAACACCTGTTCATTCCTCCGGGGTGGGACGAAGGCAATATGTGTACCATCAATAGCACCAATGATGTTGGGGATATGTCCCATTGCATAGAAGTCAGCCTTCACTGTGGCCATATCCTCCACCTGGGGAAATACGATGCAGCTGCGCATGTGTTTCATCAGGGCAGACAACACTCTGGTCAGCACGTTTGAGAACATAGGTTGTGACATCCCTGATGCCATGGCCCCTGTCGCTTAGAAGGAACCACTTGCCAAGAAATGGAGCACTGACAGGACCTGCAGTAGAGGGGGGATACCTGCGGGGCGGCAGATAGCTGAAATGAGGTCTGGCTCCAATTGGGGACACAGCTCTTGGATTGTGGCCCTATCAAGTCTGTAGGTTAGGATAATGTGCCTGTCCTCCATTGTTGCCAGGTCCACCAGGGGTCTGTACACGGGGGTATGTCTCCATCTCCTATTCATCCTCAGCGGTTGAATTCTAGGGTGAAAAACAGTGAGCAGATGGTCATATTTAAACATCTACTCTGATTAATATGCCTTTCTTTTTTTACAGAAACAGTATGTGAATGTGTAGGTCCGTTGGTGTGCCTATGTCTGCTGTGACGCAATTAGGTGCCATGGCCTGTGCCCCCCTGAAATGACGGCCGCCTGGCCTGTGAGGAGGGACAAGTGAAAATGAGGTAATTCCGTTGGCATTGTTCGCCGTTGCTGGAGGTGGTCGACGACTGCCATGCAACACATCATTAGTTATCACTGGGGCCTACGGGTTCCAGGAGCCAATGGTGATGTACGCCGGCGGTGACGATACGCACCGCCACAGACGTGACCGCCATTTTCTATCTGTTCACTCACTTGCTACCAGGCCTTCAACAGGAGAGGACCTACACTGCAAGTGCTGCTGTGACCTGTGTCTGGAAGCGACCATGGCTCGAGTGTCTGAGGAAAGAGCCCCTGCCTTCACTTCCGAAGAGATGGAGAGACTAGTGGATGGGGTCCTACCCCAGTACCCATTACTTTATGGTCCTCCAGACAAACAGGTGAGTACACTGTGAGCACGATGTGTGGGGCATGAATGTATGGAGTGCTGTGTGTGTAAGCCTCGTGTGGGGGGGGAGCTGAGGGGTCCTGGGCAGAGTGCTGCATGTTCGGTGGGCAATGTCTGTGCATAAGGGGATGGAGGGATATGGTGGGCCATGAGTATAACAGTCCGGACGGTATGAATAATACCTTTTCTGCTGTATCTTTTTCTGCAGGTCAGCGCCCATCAGAAAAAGGGCATGTGGCGTGCCATCGCCAAGGAGGTGCGGACCCTGGGGGTCTTTGACAGGCGGAGCACCCACTGTTGAAAACAGTGGGAGGACCTGCACTGCTGGGCAAGGAAGACGGCAGAGGCCCAGCTGGGGCTGGCATCCCAACGAGAAAGGGGTGCCTGTAGTACCCTGACCCCCCTGATGTTCCGCATTCTGGCGGTGGACTATCCAGAGTTGGATGGGCGCTTGAAGGCATCACAGCAGCCACAAGGGGGTGAGTACAGATTCAGAATCATGACTTTGTGTGCGTTAAGGTGTTACCTGGGTGGGGAATGTGGGTCTGTGGGTGCCCCTAGGCCAGGGCAAACATGGCAGGGTAAGTTCCATGATGGGCAAGCTCAGATGCACTCCAACCCCAATAATGCTAGTTGGCGTCCACTACTGGGCAGGGTCCTGTGGGTTCCAGGTGTGCAGCTAATGGCGTTAGGCATTGTACCCCATGTGCTGGTGACTAGCATTGTAACTGGTAGTGCATGGCCTGGTGCATAGGGCTGTTCCCTGTGAGTTGTGTACGCCAATGGTAGTGTTGTTGATGGCATTGACCAGGTGTATCCTCTGTCTCTTCCCCCCCTTTTTGTTTTGTCACCCTGTCCTTGTGTGCATTAGCATCATCTGGCGGAGGAGCAGAGGCACCGGCAACGGAGGGAGCTGCATCCCACATGGGCCTGGAGACCGAATCCACTGATGGTGAGGCCACCAGTGGGATGGAGGGTGAGGGGAGAATCACGACTGAGACAGGAGGGGACAGTTCTGACAGCGACACCTCCTCCGATGTAAGCTCCCTAGCGGTCGCGGACACCTCTGTGCCCACCCCAACTACAGTTACAGCCGCCACCCCGTACCAGCACCACCCTCCCAGCAGCCCCTCAGCGAGTTTCTGGGGTGTATTTGTAATGTTGTTGCATCTGTTTGTGTGTATGGTGTTGGTGGTGTTACATGTTGCGTGTGTGTGTCACTCTTTCTTTTCTCCCCCCCCCCCTTGTGTGCTAGGTGTGGGACTCACCGTGGTCGTCTTTGCTGCCGTTCGTGTTCCTGCTGTAGGAGGAGGTAGACCAACATTGGAAATATTTGCAATTCGGGCTCCATGGCGTTGTAGTTCTTCCTTGTGTGTCGAGAGGTGAGTCGTTTCCCTTCTGTGTAATGTTTCCGCTGTGCTTTTGATGGCGTTGGTACCACCCCGGAAAAGGTGGCAGATTGGTGTGTCATAATAGTGCGGGTGGTACATTGTCTTCTGCCTGGCTGTTGGCGGTTATCACCGCGGTGTTTGTTGCTACCACCATGGTGGTCGGAGTGTTAGAGTGGCTGTATCTGTTGGCGGTATTACTGCCGCTTCATCACCGACCACCAGGGTTGTAATGAGGGCCTTTGTATGTGTTCCAAAGCAGGACTAATTAGCAGCTATTATTAGAAAGCAGTTTAACCCGTTCAATGCGGGCGTCGGCCACTGGCCGACGCCCACACACCCTTCCTGGTGCGGGTCACGACCAGTGGCCGACACCAGGAAGGGTATCAATAAATCCTCGGGTGCGTCGCACCGGAGGATTTTTTATTTTTTTAAACCCCCCCCCCCCGGGAGACACGGAAGCTTCCGTGTCTCCCCCCGCCCCCACACCCACCCCTTTGTGACGTCAGCGCGCCTCGCGGCGCGCTGACGTTGCAAAGGTGTTTTCCCCATTAAAGCAGGAAGCAGCCTTGCGGCCGCTTCCTGCTTTGATGGGGAAAACGGCCTTTCCCACGTTCGGGAAGGCCTCGTAAGAAAGGGGAGTGTCTCCCCTTTCTTACGAGGCCTTCCTGAAAGTGTTTCCTGGCCCCCGGTCGCAGCTGTGCTGCGATCGGGGGCCAGGAAACACTTTCAGGTTTCCTGGCCCCCCGATCGCAGCACAGCTGCGATCGGGGGGCCAGGAAACACTTTGAAAAGGCCTCGTAAGAAAGGGGAGACTCTCCCCTTTCTTACGAGGCCTTCTCAAAGTGTTTCCTGGCCCCCGATCGCAGCACAGCTGCGATCGGGGGCCAGGAAACACCACTAGACGCCAGGGATTTCACTTTGGGGGGGCGGCCCCCTCGGAAAACGGGCCGCCCCCACCGGGGGCATAATTAATAAAAAAAAAAAAAGGTAGGTGCCCCCTGGGGGGGGGGGGGGGGGGGAGGGGGGCGCGATTGCGCCCCCCTCCCCCCCAGGGGATTGTTTTTTTTTTAAAAAAAAAAACTAAAAAAAATGACAGGGGGTCGCCCGTGGGCAGGGTGACCCCCTGTGGGGGCAATTTTTTTTTTAGATGTTGTAGGGTTTCCCTGGGGGCCGTTTTGGCCCCCAAGGAAACCATACAACAACTAAAAAAAATAGATCTATATATAGATCTATATTTATATATCTATGTAGATAGATATATCTATGTACATGGATATATCTATAGATATATCTATGTACATAGATATATATATATATATAGAGGTAGATCTATATATACCAAAGAGATTTATAAAGTGTGCTACTCACCTGTGAGGGTCTCAAGGCGCTTGTGGGGGGGTGGGGGGAGGGAAAGGGGCTGGGAGGTTCACTGTTCGAAAAGCCAGGTTTTGAGGCCCTTCCTGAAAAGAAGTAGGTTTTGGGTCTTGCGAAGGTGGGTTGTGAGGGTGTTCCAGGTTTTGGGTGCAAGGTAGGAGAAGGATCTGCCCCCGGTGGTGGTGTGTTTGATGCGGGGGACAGAGGCGAGAGAGAGGTCAGCTGAGCGGACGTTTCGTGTGGGGGTGTGGAAGGTGACTCTCGTTGAGGTAGGCAGGGCCTGTGTTGTGGAGTGATTTGTGTGCGAGGATGAGGATCTTGAAGGTGATCCTTTTGTCAATGGGGAGCCAGTGGAGGGATTTGAGGTGTGGAGAGATGTGTTCGTGTCGGCGGAGGTCGAGGATGAGTCGTGCTGCTGAGTTCTAGATGCGTGTAGTTTGCGCTTGAGTTTTAGAGTGGTGCCGGCGTAGAGGGCGTTTCCGTAATCAAGCCTGCTGCTGATGTGTGCGTGAGTGACGGTTTTTCTGGTCTCTGTAGGGATCCATTTGAATGTTTTTCAGTATACGGAGTGTGTTGAAGCATGAGGAGGTGAGAGCGTTGATTTGTTGGGTCATCGAGAGGGAGGAGTCTAGGATGATGCTGAGGTTGCGTGCGTGGTTGGCGGGGGTGGGTGCAGGGCCTAGCGTGGTGGGCCACCATGAGGGGTCCCAGGTGTTTTTGTGTGGGCCAAAGAGGATTGTTTCGGTTTTGCTTGAGTTGAGTTTCAGGTGATTGGCTGTCATATATATATCACTTTTGTCAATATGTGTGTGGTTTCCCTGGGGGGTAAAGGGTCCGACTTGTCTAGTGGCAGTTTTAGTGCCATAAAGAAGCGCAGAAGGTTTATATGCCTACTGCAAAGAGCAAATCTGTATTTTATGTAAATAGCTGAGTACATTAGCAAAGTCTATGGAGAGATGAAGGGCACTTTTGCTGGGTGGTAATGAGGGAATCCGAGGAGGAGGGAGTGGGAGCACCAATAATGATTGTCGTACTGGGCGCAGGAGGTGCTAAAGACTGTGACAAATGGTATGTGACAAGGTGTTTTTTGAGTGTCTTGAAAGTACGTGCTGATTGAGGGAAGAAGCGCAGGTAAGGTGGCCTCTACTGTTGCACGTATCTCACACACCATCGATTTTGTGACTGTCTACGTAGGCTAGTGTTTTAGAGCAACAGTTTAGCCAATAGCAGAGATGGCATCTTGATGGATGACTGCTGCCTGCACTCGGGTTATAGAGGACCGCTCTGACATAGGATCAGAGACTAAGACATCAGATACTGAGACAGCATCTGAGGGATAGGACAATGGCGCAGACTCTGGGAGTGATTTTTCAGTCAGAGGAGTCCCATTCGATAACTCCTCTTCCAGTACATTATGAGGGAGGTGATGAGGACAGTCCTGCTGTCCCTTCGCAAGCTGTTTGTGCAACTGGGTAATAGTGGGTTAGGCCAACCCAGAGAGCAGGTGAATGCGGCGGCAAGCAGAGAGAGAGTGCTCTCCTGGGAGCTCCCCAATTTAGTTCAGCCCCAAATTCCACCACCCAAATCATATTGTGGAGACATCAAAATTATCCATGGCAAAACAAACTGGTTTTGTAAGGCAGGCACCTGTGTTTTTGGTCCTGGATTCGGCGGCCATATAGAGAAACACACTAAACCCAAACATTTCTGGAAACTAGACATTCGGGGGAGTCCACAGAGGTATGACTTGTGTGGCTTCCCCAAAGTTTTCTTACCCAGAATACCCTGCAAAGCTGAAATGTTGAAAAAAAACTCAATTTTTCTCGCATTTCTGTCACACAAACTACAGGAATATGCTGGGATCCACAAAATTCCTACCACCCAGTGACTCCTCACCTGTCCTGATAAAAACACTACCCCACTTGAGTGCCTACACCTAGTGTCTGTGTCAGGAATGGATCACCCCAGGGTCAACAGCTGCCTCACGTAAGGACCAACATTGACCGTTGTGTGATCCATTCCTGTCGCAGGCACCAGGCCTAACCACACAAGTGAGGTATCATTTTTATCGGGAGGCTTGGGGGAACGCTGGGTGGAAGGAAATTTGTGGCTCCTCTCAGATTCCAGAACTTTCTGTCACCGAAATGTGAGGAAAACTTGTTTTTTTAGCCACTTTTTGAGGTTTGCAAAGGATTCTGGGTAACAGAACCTGGTCCGAGCCCCGCAAGTCACCACTCCTTCGATTCCCCTAGGTCTCTAGTTTTCAGAAATGCACAGGTTTGGTAGGTTTCCCTAGGTGCCGGCTGAGCTAGAGGCCAAAATCTACAGGTAGGCACTTTGCAAAAAACAGCTCTGTTTTCTGTGATGTGTCCACGTTGTGTTTTGGGGCATTTCCTGTCGCGGGCGCTAGGCCTACCCACACAAGTGAGGTATCATTTTTATCGGGAGACTTGGGGGGACGCTGGGTGGAAGGAAATTTGAGGCTCCTCTCAGATTCCAGAACTTTCTGTCACCGAAATGTGAGGAAAACTTGTTTTTTTAGCCACTTTTTGAGGTTTGCAAAGGATTCTGGGTAACAGAACCTGGAAAGAGCCCCGCGAGTCACCCCATCTTGGATTCCCCTAGGTCTCTAGTTTTCAAAAATGTACAGGTTTGGTAGGTTTCCCTAGGTGCCGGCTGAGCTAGAGGCCAAAATCTACAGGTAAACACTTTGCAAAAAACAGCTCTGTTTTCTGTGATGTGTCCACGTTGTGTTTTGGGGCATTTCCTGTCGCGGGCGCTAGGCCTACCCACACAAGTGAGGTATCATTTTTATCGGGAGACTTGGGGGGACGCTGGGTGGAAGGAAATTTGAGGCTCCTCTCAGATTCCAGAACTTTCTGTCACCCAAATGTGAGGAAAACTTGTTTTTTTAGCCACTTTTTGAGGTTTGCAAAGGATTCTGGGTAACAGAACCTGGTCAGAGCCCAGCGAGTCACCCCATCTTGGATTCCCCTAGGTCTCTAGTTTTCAAAAATTTACAGGTTTGGTAGGTTTCCCTAGGTGCCGGCTGAGCTAGAGGCCAAAATCTACAGGTAGGCACTTTGCAAAAAACAGCTCTGTTTTCTGTGATGTGTCCACGTTGTGTTTTGGGGCATTTCCTGTCGCGGGCGCTAGGCCTACCCACACAAGTGAGGTATCATTTTTATCGGGAGACTTGGGGGGACGCTGGGAGGAAGGAAATTTGAGGCTCCTCTCAGATTCCAGAACTTTCTGTCACCGAAATGTGAGGAAAACTTGTTTTTTTAGCCACTTTTTGAGGTTTGCAAAGGATTCTGGGTAACAGAACCTGGTCAGAGCCCCGCGAGTCACCCCATCTTGGATTCCCCTAGGTCTCTAGTTTTCAAAAATGTACAGGTTTGGTAGGTTTCCCTAGGTGCCGGCTGAGCTAGAGGCCAAAATCTACAGGTAGGCACTTTGCAAAAAACAGCTCTGTTTTCTGTGATGTGTCCACGTTGTGTTTTGGGGCATTTCCTGTCGCGGGCGCTAGGCCTACCCACACAAGTGAGGTATCATTTTTATCGGGAGACTTGGGGGGACGCTGGGTGGAAGGAAATTTGAGGCTCCTCTCAGATTCCAGAACTTTCTGTCACCGAAATGTGAGGAAAACTTGTTTTTTTAGCCACTTTTTGAGGTTTGCAAAGGATTCTGGGTAACAGAACCTGGTCAGAGCCCCGCGAGTCACCCCATCTTGGATTCCCCTAGGTCTCTAGTTTTCAAAAATGTACAGGTTTGGTAGGTTTCCCTAGGTGCCGGCTGAGCTAGAGGCCAAAATCTACAGGTAGGCACTTTGCAAAAAACAGCTCTGTTTTCTGTGATGTGTCCACGTTGTGTTTTGGGGCATTTCCTGTCGCGGGCGCTAGGCCTACCCACACAAGTGAGGTATCATTTTTATCGGGAGACTTGGGGGGACGCTGGGTGGAAGGAAATTTGAGGCTCCTCTCCGATTCCAGAACTTTCTGTCACCGAAATGTGAGGAAAACTTGTTTTTTTAGCCACTTTTTGAGGTTTGCAAAGGATTCTGGGTAACAGAACCTGGTCAGAGCCCCGCGAGTCACCCCATCTTGGATTCCCCTAGGTCTCTAGTTTTCAAAAATGTACAGGTTTGGTAGGTTTCCCTAGGTGCCGGCTGAGCTAGAGGCCAAAATCTACAGGTAGGCACTTTGCAAAAAACAGCTCTGTTTTCTGTGATGTGTCCACGTTGTGTTTTGGGGCATTTCCTGTCGCGGGCGCTAGGCCTACCCACACAAGTGAGGTATCATTTTTATCGGGAGACTTGGGGGGACGCTGGGTGGAAGGAAATTTGAGGCTCCTCTCCGATTCCAGAACTTTCTGTCACCGAAATGTGAGGAAAACTTGTTTTTTTAGCCACTTTTTTAGGTTTGCAAAGGATTCTGGGTAACAGAACCTGGTCAGAGCCCCGCGAGTCACCCCATCTTGGATTCCCCTAGGTCTCTAGTTTTAAAAAATGTACAGGTTTGGTAGGTTTCCCTATGTGCCGGCTGAGCAAGAGGCCATAATCTACAGGTAGGCACTTTGCAAAAAAACAGCTCTGTATTTTGTGAAAAAATGGGATGTGTCCACGTTGTGTTTTGGGGCATTTCCTGTCGCGGGCGCTAGGCCTACCCACACAAGTGAGGTATCATTTTTATCGGGAGACTTGGGGGAACATAGGATAGCAAAACAAGTGTTATTGCCCCTTATCTTTCTCTATATTTTTTCCTTCCAAATATAAGAGAGTGTGTAAAAAAGACGTCTATTTGAGAAATGCCCTGCAATTCACATGCTAGTATGGGCACCTCGGAATTCAAAGATGTGCAAATAACCACTGCTCCTCAAAACCTTATCTTGATCCCATTTTGGAAATGCAAAGGTTTTCTTGATACCTCTTTTTCACTCCTCATATTTCAGCAAATGAATTGCTGTATACCCAGTATAGAATGAAAACCAACTGCAGGGTGCACCTCATTTATTGGCTCTGGGTACCTAGGGTTCTTGATGAACCTATAAGCCCTTTATATCCCCGCAACCAGAGGAGTCCAGCAGACAAAACGGTAAATTGCTTTCAGAAATCTGACATCGCAGGAAAAAGTTACAGAGTAAAACATAAAGAAAAATGGCTGTTGTTTTCAGCTCAATTTCAATATTTTTTTATTTCAGCTGTTATTTTCTGTAGGAAAACTGTTGTAATGTTCCTATTTCTTTTAATGTTATGTTCCTAGCATGCATGCGCTAGTTCTGGAACCTCCGTGACATCAGGACTCACATTCTGGAGCCTGGTTGACACTGATGTTCCAGGCACTGACGGCAGATTGATTCGGTGTCGGTTGGGTCGTGGAGCAGCGGTTTCTTCCTTGGGTTGTTTGTGATTAAACCCTTTTTCCACCTGAACTTGATCGTCTCTCTAATCTGTACCGACATCGATCTTAACACTGGCGACGAGGGAAGCAAACAACCCAGAACCCACAGATTTACCTTCGTGCAACATTTCGAGCTGCGCTGTCAGCTAACCGGACGTTCCTTGCCGCTGTTTCCCGTTCTTCATTTCGAGAAGTTTTCTGGCACTGCTGGGGGTATCGATAGTAGCTAATCCGGTGTTGTTCGTGTGGATTAGCCTCCGCGTGTGACGCTGTTTGCTCTAGAGACTTCAGACGTCAGCTGAAGCCTACCGTTTCCTGAGACTGGTGAGAGCGTAGTGTTCACCGCAACATGGAGAGAGGTTTCCTTTAGATGTGGACAGTATTCAAGTGCGCTGCCTGTATTTTCCTTCAGTGTGACCTGGGGGACAGACTGTTTTCTTATGGTATTGATTTATCAAGGAAGCACTCCCTCGCGCTCATTTTTTTTTCTTTGTTGGAACGTTATTGGTTCGGAGTCACGTGCCTTCCTGACTCAGCAGTTGTTACGGGGATCCTTGAACCTCGGTAAATAAACTAGACTGTTTCCACTTCCACAAGAAGACTTGAACTGTTTGCTTTTAATTCCTTATTGGAGCAATAGTGGAAGCATTTTTGGAAGGAACTTAGTTTAACCACTATATATTTTTTTTCTTTCTTTGTTGTGTTGGAATCTTAACTGCTCGCTGTGTTTTCCTGGTGTGAGGAATAGTATAAAGTGTCATTCTCCACACAGTTTGTATTCCAGATGTAATTTTGACTTTAATTGCCATGGCTACACCTACTATGTCCCAACCACCTCCTTTCTTACTGGACAAAGGTGACCCCATTCTTCCATGGAAACGGTGGAAAAATCTTTTTGATTCTTACCTAATAGCTATAGGTGGAGAAAAATTCTCCCCAGCTAGGAAACAAGCGGTTCTTCTACACAATCTAGGAATTGAAGGCAGATGTGTTTATGACAGTCTAGAACTTTTGACCATAGGTGGAGCGGATGGCGAACCTAGAGACGTTTATGAGATGTCGGTAGCAATGTTGGCGACCCACTTTGAATCCAAACTCAATGTTGTTCTTGAAAGACATACATTTTTTGCCAGATCTCAGGGCACTATGGAGAGTGTGGGAAATTTTATCGCTGCTTTACGCACATTGGCACGCACTTGCGATTTCGGTGAAATCACAGACTCTCTTATTTGTGATCAGTTGGTGCGTTGCACCAATAACAAGAGAGTTCAGGAGAAATTATTGACTAAGAATCCTGATTTGAGAGAAGCAATCGCAATTGTTGAAGGAATGGAAAGTACCAGCAACTGGATCAAAGAGATGAATCATTCCGATGGGGATAGTCTCTCCACTGTACAAGATTCGAGAATCCTAGAGGAAGTTTTAAGGGTTGGCAGAGACAATAAGACACAATCTTCAATTCAAGAAAAGAAGAGAGACAGTAAATCTTTACGATGTTACCGTTGTGGTAACATGGGTCATGCAGCTAATAGTCCTAATTGTTTTGCACGAAATTCAATATGTAGGAATTGTGGAATGAAAGGCCATTACGCTAGAGTCTGCAACAATGACAAGAGCAACATAGATTCTGTCACTGGAAATAGTAACAAGGTTGTTTTATATGTTGGACAGGAGATTGATCAAATTGAACACAACACTAGTATAGTAGATGTGGGACCGGTGATCATGCCTGAGTGTATCATTAGACTTGATAATAGGACAGTTACTGTTCTAGCAGACTCGGGTTCTCCCTATACAATGGTTGGTGATAAGAACTGGCAGGCAATTTTTGGAGAGACTCTAGATTTTCTAAGTAAACCTGACATAAACCTTATCAGTTATGGGGGTGCCAAAATAGAGGTAGTTGGGTACAAGGTCATGAAAATTCAGTTCCGAGATAGAGTTACTGTAGGGAAGGTTTATGTAGCCAAACGTGGCAATAATCTGTTAGGTTGGCGTCACCAACGGGACATGGGTATTAAATTAGATCCAAATTCAAATGACCAAGTTATGGTGGTGAGTAATGCAAATGACTCGATGGAGATTTTCAAGGAGTTCCCAGGTGTGTTTAGCGAAAAATTAGGTTGTTTGGCAAGTTTTGAACACAAGATCATTCTTAAGAAAAATGTAACCCCAGTAGTACACAAAGTTAGAAGAGTACCAAAGTTGATGTTAGAACCTCTCAAAGCAGAACTTAACAGATTAGTAGAGGCAGGGGTGATTGAAGAGATAGAATCTTCGGAATGGTTGGCCCCTGTCGTGTTGGCACCGAAGGATAACGGGAAGCGGATCCGCATGTGTGTAGATCTCAGAGATCTTAATAAGTATATTTGGGTGGATCGTCAACCCCTACCTAATATTACTGAAGAGTTGTCATGTCTTGGTGGTTCTAAGGTGTTTAGTGTGTTGGACTTATCCTCGGCTTATCACCAGATTGTTTTGCACCCTGAGTCCAGGCACCTCACATCCTTTGTAACACCTTTGGGGGCTTATCAGTTTTTGAGGATGCCTTTTGGTCTGGCCTCTGCAGCTGCATGTTTTCAACGCGTTATGAAAACGATTTTGAAGGGGATTTCCGGCACATTATGTTTCCAGGATGATATATTAGTTCATGGTAAAACAGTGGATGAACACGACAAGATTTTAAGAAAAGTTTTGAGCAAGTTAGCGGGGGCTGGACTTACGGTTAAGAATGAAAAGTGTAGATTTAGAGTCACTTCTGTGACATACTTGGGTCATACTATTTCTGGTGAAGGGATCAGACCCAAACTAGAGTTAGTTGATTCTATAATTCATGCACCAGAACCCAAAAACAAAGATGATGTGAGGTCATTTCTAGGATTGGCGGAATATTACTCTAAATTAATTCCCAATTTTTCCAGTGTGACGCAACCGTTGAGAGCACTATTGAAGAAGGGTTGCATATTTGTCTGGGAGAAGGAATGTGTGACTGCTTTCTCGTTTGTAAAGAAGTGTATTGGAAAGATGCCCACCTTGGGGCATTTTGATGTGTGCGCCAAAACCTATCTGTACACTGATGCAAGTATTAAAGGTTTGGGGGCTGTGCTTATCCAAAAAATGGGTCAAGAGGAGAGAGCAATTGCCTTTGCTTCTCGTTCCCTCAAGGAGGCTGAACAACATTATTCTGTCATAGAAAGAGAGGCACTTGCGTGTATGTGGGCAGTTAAGCACTTTAAATTCTATTTATGGGGGTTACCCTTCGTGGTGAGGACTGACCATAAGCCTCTTGTCCAGATTTTCTCCCCCAAGAAGAATGAAGAATTGACTCCGAGGATACGTAGGTGGGCGGAGGGTTTAATGGAGTACAATTTTGTTGTGGAATATGTGCCTGGGCCGAGGAATATTGTGGCAGATTTCTTGTCCCGTTCTTCGGTTGATAGTAGCGAGGAAGTGGAAGATGATGTTATGGTCAATTGGGTGAGAGAGACGGCCATCAACGATGAGGAGTGGAAGTTGGCTGTGGAGAGAGATTTGGATAGACGTAAGCTTGAAGAATTCATTGTCAAAGGATGGCCAGAGTATAGGGACATCCCTTTCTCTTTGAAAGGCTATTGGAATGTGAGGGATGAACTCTCTTTTAATGGAGGTGAGTTATTTAGGGGAAGCAAATCTGTACCTCCTGAGGGTGTGAGAAACAAAATTCTGAATCTGGCTCATGAAGGGCATTTGGGAAGAAGTTTAACCAAATCTAGACTTAGGGCCATATACTGGTGGCCAGGGTTGGACCGTGAGGCTGAGACAATTGTGAAGGACTGTATGAGTTGTGCAAGGAATGACAAAAGTAAGGTTGTGGCGAAAGCGCCACTGTCTCCGGTGGTAATTCCGGAAAAAACCTGGATGAAGCTAGGTCTTGACTTTATGGGTCCTTTTAATCTTTTACCAGCGAACGAACGATATGTCATGCTCATGGTGGATTATACATCCAAATGGGTGGTGACCAAATGCGTGAATTCAGTTGATACCCAGACAGTAATTGAGTTTCTGGAAGAAGAGTTCTCTAGGGAAGGTATACCTAGCCATTTGGTTACTGACAATGGGGTACAATTGACTTCGCAAGACATGAAGCGCTTTTTAGACTCCCTAGCTGTCAAGCATTTGAGGACAGCTTTGTACTTGCCCCAGGCCAATGGTTTAGCTGAGCGTATGAATAGGATGGTGAAAGCTTGTGTGCAATAAGCTGTTGAAACCAGAACTCCTTTAGCTAATCTCTTGAGGGACTTGTGGTGGGCATATCGCAACACCCCGAACAGTGTGACCAATATATCTCCTTTTGAATACATGAGGGGAAAGTTGGGTTGCACTAAGTTGTTTCCAGCATGGCTCGGTAACAGTTTGGCACAGGTTGGTACTAATCAAGGAAAATTTGTTATGGCACCTGGTCTCAGGGAAGAGTACCAACGTAATTACAAATTGCGTTTTGATGACAAACATTGTGTTTCTAGTGGTAAGTGGAAGGTGGGTGACTTGGTGTTAGTGAGAAACCCTTGTTTTAAAACCAAGGGTAAATCATCCTTCAGGGGCCCTTTCCGCATTAGAGAAGTAAAGAGAAACATTGTGATTCTTGACAATGGGGATGCGTGGAGCATGTCCAGAATTGCGAGATGGAGAGGTGTAGGGGATGACTCCAACTCTTTTACCTTGAAAGATCAAAGGAGAAATATCACGGAAACATCTAAGGAGTTATCTGGCCCGAAGGTTTCATCCAGGTTACGTTCTAAGCCACTCTGGATGAAAGACTATGCAACTTGACTCATTGTAATCTGTCTTTCTGTGTTGTTCTAAACCATTTGGGATGAAAGACTATACCTTGTGATATGGTGTAAACTGCTTTTCTGTTTTAC
The DNA here is from genome assembly GCF_031143425.1 of Pleurodeles waltl. Classification (NCBI taxonomy): domain Eukaryota; kingdom Metazoa; phylum Chordata; class Amphibia; order Caudata; family Salamandridae; genus Pleurodeles; species Pleurodeles waltl. The sequence continues at coordinate 874,399,256 of NC_090447.1, forward strand.
ATTTTTGTGTTACATTTATTTGTTACTATTTTCCGGGTTGTGGGATAATCTTGTGAGGGAGGGGGATGTGTTGTAATGTTCCTATTTCTTTTAATGTTATGTTCCTAGCATGCATGCGCTAGTTCTGGAACCTCCGTGACATCAGGACTCACATTCTGGAGCCTGGTTGACACTGATGTTCCAGGCACTGACGGCAGATTGATTCGGTGTCGGTTGGGTCGTGGAGCAGCGGTTTCTTCCTTGGGTTGTTTGTGATTAAACCCTTTTTCCACCTGAACTTGATCGTCTCTCTAATCTGTACCGACATCGATCTTAACAAAAACCTTGTAGGATCTACACAAATGACCCCTTGCTGAATTCAGAATTTTGTCTAGTTTTCAGAAATGTTTAGCTTTCCGGGATCCAGCATTGGTTTCACACCCATTCCTGTCACTAACTGGAAGGAGGTTGAAAGCACCAAAAATAGTAAAAATGGGGTATGTCCCAGTAAAATGCCAAATTTGTGTTGGAAAATGTGGTTTTCCGATTCAAGTCTGCCCGTTCCTGAAAGGTGGGAAGATAGTGATTTCAGCACCAGAAACCCTTTGTTGATGGCATTTTCAGGGAAAAAACCACAAGCCTTCTTCGGCGGCCCTTTTTTCCCATTTTTTTGGAAAAAACTAAATTTTCACTGTATTTTGGCTATTTTCTTGGTCTCCTCCAGGGGAAACCACAAACTCTGGGTACCATTAGAATCCCTAGGATGTTGGAAAAAAAGGACGCAAATTTGGCGTGGTTAGCTTATGTGGACAAAAAGTTATGAAGCCCTAAGCGCAAACTACCCCAAATAGCCAAAAAAGGGCTCAGCACTGGGGGGGAAAAGGCCCAGCAGCTAAGAGGTTAATTAACATCTTTGAAACTGTTTACAAAATTGCAGTGTATTTCCTTAGTGTCCCTTTAGTGTTTCTAAGTTGATGAGGGCATTGAAACATACCTAATTGATACATAAATGACATTGGTGACCCCCTGTGATCATTCTGCGCCTCTAGGTTGACGTCAAAGTTTAGTCCTTCTTCAATTTTTGCAAAATGTTCAGGGTTTTGGTTTTCAAAATCTGGAGACTCTAACCCTGGGAGCGCCCGCGCCACCCTTCGCAAATAACTCTCAAAGTTGTTATCCTAAGTCATAAATTACGCTTATTCCGTCTTGAATGAGCTGTGGTTATAAAAACTTTTTCAGGAAAGGGGTACTGCAGCCTTAAACCTTATAGGAAAAGCGAGACAAGCTTGGCAGCCTACTGAAGCAGGAAAAGGTTACCAGTCTCCTTCCTAACAAAGCGTAAAACCAATTAGCGCCAGAGTGTTATCACCTTCCAGCACGGTGTCTAGCGCGAATTCTCAAAATGCATTTTATGCCCGGCTTCAGAGGAAACGCAAAAGGATGAGCGCGTGAAGCTGCCAGCGCGCGGCGTCAGAGAAACGAGTGTTATTAATACGCGACAGTTTATGCTATTAGCGGTTGGCCCAGTTGCTAAAGTTATGAAAGGTGTTTTTATATTTTCAAAGGGCAAAGCTAGTTTTAATCCCTTATCTCCTTGCCGAGGCAATGCTCGCTCTCCAGATTACTGCCGCAACTCTGCGGCTGTTCTACATGAGGCGCAGCGAATATGAAAGGTTGGTTTCAAATCACGTTTATTGCCTTGATTTGCGGGCCCCACTGTGATGGATTTACAGATGTGTCGTCCACGCTTCTCCGTGGCACTGATATTACAGCTGGAAATAATTAAACTCCCAAGTTTTGCCTTTTGCCTGGTAGCTAATTTACAACATTTGGTGAAGCAGGTGTTTTATTTCTTTTTCACTGAAGCTCTTTTCAAGATACGCTGCGTCATTAACGGCACGACGAATTTACATTTCCTTAATCCGCCTTACTTTTAAAGCAAACATGCACAGCGTTATCTCGTGTTTCTATAACAACCAGGCCTATAATCCCTTGGTGGTGATGGACAGAGACCTACCAGCATGTGAGGTCCACTTCATGGTTGTCATCCATGAAACCTTTTGGAAAAATGAGTGTAAAGTGAGTTGAATCTGCTCCATGAGTCAAAGGTAGACAAGGTTTAGGGAGTGATGTACGAAGCCTCCGTTTGCCAAATGTGTTTGCAAATTGTGCATCAACTTTTGGCGAATGGACAGGAATTTTGCAAACTGACCTATGTACCTATAGCTCGGTTCACAAAATTCAGAATCCTAGTGGGTCTCAATCCAACCTACCTAATTAATATTCATGAGATAGGGCGCAAATTGAGAGTTACTGCAATTGGATGCCCTTAAAGAAATGGTGGCCTACTGGAGTCAGCTTACCACCATGTCTGTGATTGCATTTTAAATAAAGTCAGCTACTTTTTTAAATACAGGCCGTTTTCCTCAAGGGAAACAGGACTGCATTTAAAAAGAAAAGTCTTTGTGTTTGAGAGTTGGTAGTGGTCCTATGGACCACTGCTAACTCCCAACAAAGTTTTTAAACATTCACAAAGGGGAAGGGGACCCTTGTGGACCCCTTCCCTTTTGCGAATAGGTTACCACCGCCTTTGATTATCAGTAAAAGTTCAATGTTTTGCAATTGGATATCAGTTGCAAAATATTGACACATACATAGTGATACATAAAGGTCATTGTTGACTCCATGTGACGAGCGAGCCTGGAAACATTATTGCAAAGCTTTTCTTCAAGCTATGCTGATAACTCCCTGAAGGCTGTGTGTCTACGCCCTACTGTCATCTTTTTCTCAAATGATGTTGCTTGATGACGCCATGAGGGCAGTGAGCATGCAACTTTCATCGCTCTACATCAGGTACGTTAATTCCCATGTGAGTCCCAAGTCTTGCACCACCTGCATTTAGCCTGCAAAATGTTCCCTTCTGAGTACCTGCGGAAGCCCACCGGTTCATGTACTGCTGTCTGCTACTGGCCACAGACCGCAGCCCCCTGAGACTAATGTTCCTTCCACCTGGTAGCTAGGACCCTGCCTGCGGCAAAATACAATACAGAAGACAGGTATCAACCTTATAGAAAACAATGATTACAGAGCAGAAATTCGTTGCTGGCTGTAGCCATGCTAAATGTAACACTTGATTACAGTACATACATAAGAGACACAGAGAATAAACATAACGTATATTTATAAAGAGGCAAACACCATCCTTCTGCCGTTTGTAAGCACTGTAAATAAAAGAGGCTACTCTTTTACCATCCTTGGGAGGATGGAAGCCAGAGTGTGCCTTGCTGGGATTTGGAATCATAATCACCAGAATGCCACACTTATGAGCAGCGAGCTTTTAGCTCACTGAGCCATCTTCTTGGCTAGTATAGTAGCAGAGGTACTGCTTTGAGAGAATTTCATTATATCACTGAACTTACTCTTAACAGAATTTACTTTGTTCCATTATATTCCACTGTATATATTGTGCCTGATACTGTGATTCCTGCCTCTGGGCGAGACCATATTAGTTGCCATGGAGAGACCAGAATGAAACTGCCCAGCCTTTTCAGATCGGGCCAAGACATCTGCTGCACGGATCTGCATAGCTTGCTGGAAGCGGGCAAAGTACTTGTTGGGACCAGTTGCTGTGGTCGCTCCCATTGTTGCTGGGGACTACAAGGGCCATAACCCTCTGCGCCATCACACCCGAGATGTTTCAACAGTGCAATATTAGGCGCGCTGCAGTCCCGCACACTAGGGGTGTGCCTAATCCTATGATTCCTGCCTCGGGACGAAACCTGGGGTGAGACTATTAGTTGCCACAGAGAGACCAGTATGGGACCTCCCAGCCTATTAGGATCGGGCCAAGACATCTGCTGCACGGATCTGCATAGCTTGCTGGAATTGGGCAAAGTAGTTATTGGGACCAGGTGCCGTGTGCACTCCGGTTGCTGCTGTGGACTACAGGGCCTATAATCCTCTGCGCCTTCACACCTGAGGTGCGTTTCAACAGTGCGATACTAGGTGCTGCAGTCTGTGGGACGTGCCCCGTGCCCCTCCCCGCCTCTCTTGGCAGCTTTACCTGAGATTTGATTGTCAAGGTACCCTTTGGGACTAATTTTCATATGTCCTTTCTAGCAAGGTTAAATAGCTGTGGTCAAGTTGCGGGGACCTAAGGCAACTCGAGTATTTATCTGGCGTGTATTTATTTGCCTCTGTTACCCTTTTCACTGGTATCTGGTCCCTTGTATACTTGTTTTGAAGCGGTCTAGTTATATATACTTAATTCAATTATGGGCAAGCGGAAAGCACAAGATGTAGCGCATGGTACTACCAAACAATGTAAAAACACACCTGTTGCTGGTAATTGTACAGTGAATGAGATTGATCTCCTCATAGAGGAAGTGGATTCTCTTATGGGTCCAGATAGGTTGCTCAGGTCCAACTAGGGTCTACTGAGAAACGTACTAACCAAGTCGCCTTTTCTAGCAATGCAGTGCAATTCTCAAGACAAAAGCCCGTCAAGAAGTTATTGCAACCACTGGGCCAACTAGCATGGTCACCTCCCTGAGACCTTGAGACCCTAGCGGGTGACTAGTCACGCTTTACAAATCTGCTGATTGATTGATTGACTAGTTTGCATATATATTTTAAAACCCATTGTAGTAAAACTAAAGCAAATGCTTCACCTTTAATTCAAACATCTTGTGCTTTAGATAAAGACATTGGGGGTTATTCTAACTTTGGAGGAGTGTTAATCCGTCCCAAAAGTGACGGTAAAGTGACGGATATACCACCAGCCGTATTACGAGTTCCATAGGATATAATGGACTCGTAATACGGCTGGTGGTAAATCCGTCACTTTTCCGTCACTTTTGGGACGGATTAACACCTCCTCCAAAGTTAGAATAACCCCCAATGTTTTGAATGATAACAATGTCACACATTCGTATTTCATACCCTGCAATAATCATTTCCTTCCCCTCGCTCAATTGGCACAGCCTTTATCTCAGCTGCATCGAAATGCAGGTTCACACTCAGCACAAACCATTCCGCCTCCAGCAACTTAGGAATTACCCCATCTAGCGCAACAAACTGGCAAATTAAAGAAGGAGGTGGGGGACTTAAAACCATTTTACAGCAACTCCTAGATTTGGTGAATACATTGTTGCAAAAGAAAATAACTACTACCAGTTGTGAATCCTTTATTCCATCCTGTTTAGAGTATCAGTTCTTCAGTGGGGGTCGCAAATTCTTGGAGCCTGGCAAACTTCCCCTTTTGTAAGTATAGATTTATGCTCAATCACTCGGAGCAAGGCAACAGGGTGGGTGCGTGGGTCTCTACTAGGATGGAACCTCTTTTACTTGCTTTACATCCTGTGCGTCCTGTGGAATCACAAATTGACCACAAAGAAGATTTTGGTCAAACAACAATGTAGCACCCTCAAAACATGTCAATCCTAAACAGGGCTCTCTTGTTTCTCAAACTAGGAGCTCGATTTTTCTCATTAACTTCCCTAAACGTACACAAATCCAACACAAAGAGGGTGAACACTACCTAATAAACAAATCCATTAATTGGATCCAGAAGGAGAGAGGCTGTTGCTCCATCATAAGAGAGGACATTCTCGGTGCAATTAGGTGTCCACAAAGTGACTCCATTTATGATACTATCGAGTTGATCCTTTCCTCTCGGGACCCAGTGGAGAACTTGGTGGCGTTCGATTAGCAAACTTCCACCCTGTTCAACACAATTATTCACTTTAAACTTAGGCTCGATGAGCCTTATCAATCTAAGGATGGGGGCAGCCTCTCTACAACTACTGTGTTGGATTCACCGATGAGGGCAGTTAAGTGACAAACAAGAGTCTGTTATAAATCCAGTTTCCACGAAACAATCTCTTGTTGCCAGGCCCACTTGACCAGTGCACAGCTGACCTTCGTTCAGTCCCTATTGTCCATTCTTTTAATTACTCTTTCTCTTTAGCCTGATATTGAGGCCAACATTGTAGTTCTTCCCACCTACTCATTACCACCCATGATAATGTTATCTCGAACAATGAGGCTTTGACATCACGGGATGCACCTTCGCTGCCTGCCTCCGTGCAGGACACTGACAGGGTTTCAGTCGTTACTTGGAATATTGCTGGTCTGAAAACTAAAATTGTTTCTTCGGAGTGGAATAACGTTATAGAGGCACATGATATCTGTTTGTTACAAGAAACCTAGTCTTCTGATCCGATTTTTAAGACAGGTTATACACGTTTCTTTAGGCCAGCCGGACGTGGTCCCGTAGGTAGACCATCTGGTGGCATAACAATTTGGATTTGGTTAAATGTGGACCTAAAAATCAAACAGCTTCTTGTGGATTCCGCTGACATTCTTGCTGTTTGTATCATGACAGACCATTCAGGACCTTGAGATTAATTCTGCAAAAAAAAAAAGTTTATGGTCCTCAATAAACAAAAATCGATCAAGGGAAGACTCGAGCTGGGGGGTACCCGCCTGGAAAGAGTAAATGTCTATAGTTATCTGGGCATCACTCTATCACTGGCTCTGGCTTGGAAGCCACAAATTGATTAATGATTCTACCACTGGTACCTTTTAAAAGGGACTTATCTGTGTGCCAATTGTGGAAACAATGGTACATTTTAGAGAAAGAACACTGGTGCTGGGGCCGGGTTAGCAGGGTCCCGACACACTTCTTAGTCAAGTCAGCATCAATATCAGGCAAAAAGTGGGGGGTAACTGCAAAAGGGAGCCATTTTCCTACAGAAGTCCCCCCTGCCCAGCCCACATGCCTGGAGACTCAGCCAAAGCTGGGAGAGTCTTCCTAGTCTATCAGGCTAGAAGGAGTAGGGAAAACAGGCTGGTTTGTTGCAGGGCCTACTCTGCCTTACATCCTCCTGTTCAGGTCACTCCCTCTGGGGAACTGACCTATGTCCACAGTGATAGGACTTAGTCTGAATTGCTTCTTGTCTATGTTTTTAATGTCTTCACCCATTCTCTCTATTTTGAGGTTAGAGATATCCACCTATGCTAATCTTATTTTAGCCAGGGTCACCCCTAGCTTACCCAAAGAGGTTACCCATAGCTCGAGTAACCCCACCATGACCAATAGGGTCAGGGGCCTTACTTACTATTTGGCATGGGTTCAGACCACCATGCCAAGGACAGTGCAGCCATAAAGGCTAACACCCAACAGAGGCCACTGACAGTTGTCAGTGCCCAGAACCACACCTTTAGCTCTTCACCATCAAGGGAAGGGGCTACGTTACAGGCTTCTTTGGGTTCAGGGTGCCTGTCTGCTGTGGTAGAGTGGGGGGTTCCTACATCTTGTAGTAAACACCCTTCTTCCACTCTTTCTTCTGTCAGCTGAGGGGCCACCCTCTCATGCTCAACAGTTGCCTGACTAGTCAGGACTTCTTGTGGGTCAGGTTGGACTGTACCAGTGCCACTTCTGGAGTTCTCCCCTACTGGAGCAGAAACTCCTTGGCTTGCTGGAACCTTGGCTAAAGGCTGTCCACCCTTCCTGCACTGTTTTTGTTTCCTTTTCTTCTGGGACCTACTTGCAGTTACTGCAGGGGCAGCACCTCCAGAATCCTTGGGAGAGGACTGGCACTGGACCAGTTCCTCTATTGGGCTCTGACTAACTTCTGGGTAGTCATTTCCAATGAGGCAATCAATGGGGGAGGTCTGTACTGACTACCCCCCTTATCCAGCTAAAAGTCCCACCCACTTCTAGGGGCACAAAAGCCACAGACCTATCAGTGACCTTGTCTGGGCTAACTCTTATTCTGGCAGTCTCAATTGGGATGTACTGGTTTGAGAACACCAGCCTGTCATGCACAATAGTGTGACTGGCACAAGTGTCTCTCAGGGCAGTGGCTGGGAATCCATTCACCAGTAGGTGGTGGAAGTGTCTACTTTCCTCTGGAATCTCCAACTCACCTGTTGGGCCCTTTCTCCAGTTGAAGGCTATGAGGACCTCCTCATCTGAGGAGTCATCCCCAATGGCTACACTGGTCACTCTTGGGATTTTGCTAGGGGGTTTGTTTTTGGGACAAGAAGATTCCTTGGTGTGGTGCCCTGTCTGTCTACAGTTGTGGCACCATGCCTTAGTGGCATCCCAATTCTTACCCTGGTACACACCTTTGTTTTGGGTTGTGTCTTGGGGCTCACCCACCTGGGCTGGTTTTTGGCGGCCTACAGAGGACTCTTTTTCTTTATTTCTAGTGTCACCCACTTTCTCCTGGGGAGGCTTTGTAACCCCTTTGTTTTGGTCACCCCCATTGTAAGTTTTGGTTACCGTAGTCTAGACCCAGTAGTCTGCTTCTTTCCCAATTCTTGGGGAGAAATTGGACCTAGGTCTACCAGATATTGATGCAACTTTTATTTGAAGCAGTTACTTAAAATGTGTTCTTTTATAAACAAATTAAGCCCAACATGGTCATGCACTTCATTTCCAGTTACCCAACCAGCCAGTGTTTTCACTGAGTAGTCTACAAAATCAACACAAGTCTGGCTTGAGGTTTTCTGAGCCCCCTGAACCTAATCCTGTACTCCTCAGTTGAGAATCCAAAGCTCTCAATCAAGGTAGCCTTCGTGAGGTCATACGATTCTGCATCTTTACCAGACAGTGTGAGGAGTCTATCCCTACACTTTCTAATGAACATTTCCCAAAGGATAGATCCCCAGTGAGATCTGCTTACTTTTCTGGTTGCACAAGCCCTCTCAAAAGCTGTGAACCATTTGGTTATGTCATCACCATCTTCATATTTAATTACAAGCCCTTTGGGGATTTTTAGGATATCAGTATTCTCTCTGACCCTATTTAAGTTGCTGCCACCATTTATGGGAGTTAAACCCATTTATTTTCTTTCCCTTTCTATGGCTAGGAGCTGCTTCTCCATAGCTAATCTCTTGGCCATCCTGGCTAACAGGATGTCCTCTTCATTGAGGCTGCCCTCAATGCTTCCAGATTCACTGGACTCCCCTGTGGAAGAACCAGGCTCTCTGACTGTGATCTTTGGGGACAGGGTTCCAGGAGCTCTGTCCTCCCTATTTAGGACAGGAGGGGGCGTTCTCCCTCCTGTTCACCAATTTCCCCATCTGAAGGAGTATCCTCCAAATCAGAGTGGTGGTCCCTTGTGAACTCTGCCAAGAGCTCCTGGAGCTTTGCCTTGGTAGGGTTGGACCCAGTTTTTATCTTTTTTATCTTGCAGAGAGACCTTAACTCTGACATCCCTAGATGCAGGTAAGGTGTGAGGTTGAGTTCCATCACTGTCTCATCTGTTTGACTCATTATCACTTCTAAAAGATGGGATTACTTTTTAAGAATCTATAAACTACTTCTAGAACTTAAATCCTAACTTTTACAAACTTTTAAACTTCAAAAGAAATGCTAACAGGGACTTACACAAGGCCCTAGCAGGACTTTTAAAAATTTAGAAAAATAGTCAAATTGCAAAAATCAATTTCTAATGACAATTTTTGGAATTTTTTCGTGTGATCAGGTATTGTCTGAGTAGTCCTGCAAATACAAAGTCTTAGACCCCACCGCTGATCCACCAATGTAGGAAGTTGGCTCTGTATATACTATCTCAAAGTGAGAGATAGTGTGCACAGATTCCAAGGGTTCCCCTTAGAGGTTGATAATGGCAAAATTAGATAATATTAATGATCTATTTTGTGGTTGTGTGGTCGAGCAGTAGGCTTATCAGAGGGTAGTGTTACCTATTTGTTTTACACATACAGGCAATAAATGAGGAACACACACTCAAAGACTTAACTCCAGGCCAATAGGTTTATGTAGAAAAATATATTTTCTTAATTTATTTTTAGAACCACAAGATTCAAAAAGGTACTTCACACAGGTAAGTATAGAACCTTTATTTGAAACAGTAGTACATACAGTTTTGGTTAAAATGGCAATTAGCTATTTTAAAAGTGGACACTGCAAAAATCAACAGTTCTTGGGGGAGGTAGGTAAACATTAGTTTGCTTAGGTAAGTAAACCACTTACACAGTCAGTCTCCTGGCATAGGCAGCCCACCGTTGGGGGTTCAAGGCAACCCCAAAGCCACAGCACCAGCAACACAGGGCCGAATAGGTGTAGAGGCCAAAGGAGGGACCAAAACACATAGGCTCCTAGGGAGAACAGTGATGCTCCGGTTCCAGTCTACTAGCAGGTAAGTACCTGCGTCCTCAGGGAGCACACCAGGGGGGTTTTGCAGAGCACTGGGGGGGGGCACACAAGCACACAAAACACACCCTCAGCGGCACAGGGGCGGCCGGGTGCACTGTGCAAAGTAAGTGTCGGGTTTGCTGTAGACATCAATGGAGGGACCTGGGGGGTCACTCTGGTGATGCAGGCAAGGCATGGCGGGGGGGCTTCTTGGGCCAGCCACCGACTGGGCTATGATGAGGGCTGCCTGCTGGCCACTCCTGCGCTGGTAGGTGGTTCCTCTTGATCCTGGGTGCTGCGGGTGCAGTACTTGGACGAGGCGTCGGGTTCCTTTGTTACCAGGCAGTCACGGTCAGGGGGAGCCTCTGGATCCTCTCTGTAGGCGTAGCTGGGGGGTACAGGGAGGTCAACTCAGGGTGTCCACGTTGATGGAGTCGCCTGGGAGTCCTCTCTGCTGTGTTGGTTGTCCTGAACTCTAGCTGGGGGCATCGGGTGCAGAGTATGAAGACCCAAGCTTCAGTTGGGAAGTGAGAGTCTCTTTAAAGTTGCTTCTTTGTTGCAATTTTGTTGCTGTTTCTGGACAGAGCCGCTGCCTCGGGAGGTTCTTGCTCCTTTAGGTGCAGGTCAGTCTTCTGAGTCCTCAGAGGTCGCTGGTCCCGCTGGATGTGTCGCTGTGCAGGTTCTTTGAGTCTGGAGACAGGCCGGTAGGGCTGGAGCCAAGTCAGTTGTTGTCTCCGTCGTCTCTGCGGGGCTTTCAGATCAGCAGTCCTCCTTCTTGTAGTTTGCAGGAATCTGATTTCCTGGGTTCAGGGTCGCCCCTAAATACTGAATTTAGGGGCATCTTTAGGTCTGGGGCAGTAGCCAATGGAGGGTGGCTACACCTTCTTTGTGCCTCCTCGCTGAGGGGAGGGGGGCACATCCCTATTCCTATTGGGGGAATCCTCCAAAACCAAGATGGAGGATTTCTTAAGGCAGGGGCTGTCCTGACTGGTGGGACACTCCTCCTTGTTTTTCTCATTATCTCCTCTGGACTTGCCACCAAAAGTGGGGGCTGTGTCCGGAGGGGCGAGCATCTCCACTAGCTGGAGTGCCCTGAGGCATTGTAACACGAAGCCTGAGCCTTTGAGGCTCATTGCTAGGTGTTACAGTTGCTGCAGGGGGGAGGTGTGAAGCACCTCCACCCAGTGCAGGCTTTGTTTCTGGCCTCAGAGAGCACAAAGGCTCTCACCCCATGGGGTCAGAAACACATCTCAGTGGCAGGCTGGCACAGACCAGTCAGTCCTGCACTGAAGGATTGGGTAAAATACAGGGGGAATCTCTAAGATGCCCTCTGTGTGCATTTTTAATAAATCCAGCACTGACATCAGTGTGGGTTTATTATTCTGAGAAGTTTGAAACCAAACTTCCCAGTATTCAGTGTAGCCATTATGGTTTTGTGGAGTTTGTTTTGACAAACTCTCAGACCATATACTTAATATGTCCGCATCGTACTTACAATGTCTAAGAATAGACTTAGGCACTGTAGGGGCTTATTGCTCATGCAGCTATACCCTCACCTGTTGTATAGTGCATCCTGCCTTAGGGCTTTAAGGCCTGCTAGAAGGGTGATTTACCTATGCCACAGGCAGTATTCTATGTGCATGGCATCCTGAGGGGGACGACTTGTTGACTTTGCCTTTTTCTCCCCACCAACACACACAATCTGCAATGGCATTGTGCATGTGTTATTCGAGGGGTCCCTTAGGGTGGCACAACAAATTCTGCAGCCCTTAGGGACCTTCCCTAGTCACAGGGCCCTTGGTACCACTGGTACCTTTTAAAAGGGACTTATCTGTGTGCCAGGGGTGTGCCAGTTGTGGAAACAATGGTACATTTTTAGCAAAAGAGCACTGGTGCTGGGGCCTGGTTAGCAGGGTCCCGGCATACTTCTTAGTCAAGTCAGCATCAGTATCAGGCAAAAAGTAGAGGGGGGTAACTGCAAAAGGGAGCCATTTTCCTACAAATAGTTTATGGCTATACAAGTGTGATTTGACTGAATTATCTTAAGTTTGATGTTTAAGTCCATGTAATGATGTTTAGGCTGTGGCACTTGAATGTTTTAGCTCTATGCTGACTTATTTTATTTGATTTTTTGTGTTGTTATGACCTAATTGTTGAATAAAGCTTATTTATATTGAAAGAAGTCTTACCACTTGAATATATTGGTTTACATTATGCAAAATGTAACAGCACCTCAGCACATTTTCGTTTTGTGTCATAGTTCTCTGATATACATACTTGTCACCTCACTAAAGGCTTTGTGAATTCCTATGCTTTGTCAGTTGTCCCCATATACTACTTAAATTGAGGTCACATCAGGAACGCTCCACGTTTTGTACAGTTTGAAAGGATCTGACATCTTACAGTGGCTGCTTAGGTCCTGTGTGATTCTGTGCCCAATACCCAAATCAAAAACTCTGATGAATGATTTACTCTGAAAACGAAGCCCAGGAGGGGCAATCGCAGGAATCAGCCTGCTCGAGGACACAACAACCTCTAGGCTCCTGCAGATTGTACTGCGACCCCGGTAGTCCAACACCAAAACAAAAAGCACTCCACCGTCCTTCACTCGGTGATCATCTTGGGGGGAGACACATTTGCAATAGCCTCACTCCTCTACTGGGTCCTCTCGCAGAGCACTTTCTCAGCCAGCCTCGACTGGCATTGGCAAGGACATCAGCAACCTGCAAGCCAAGATCTAAGCTACTTGCACTAAGGAAAATCCCATAGACTCTCCTTTCTTTCACTGGCTTCTTCTTCCAGCAAACCAAAATATTCCGTGGGTGATTTCTCAGAAAGGCGGTAGATCAAGCCTACAGTTTTCACAGAGCTTCTTCTCCCCCTATTAGAGGCTAAAGAGTGTGCTTTATCACAGACTTGAAGTCAAACAACAAAAGAATTGGATCGGATTCTTTTAAAGAAGCTCAACTAGGCTAAAATTGCCATATTTAGTTGATGGAAAAGAAGCCGTCAATATTGGTCATGGGAGCTACTAGGCCATTATTTTCTTTACATTAAGCATTACATCTATTCTGAATAATACAACATCAGCTAAATAGCAGCCGAGTAACAGCTTGAATAGCCTTCAAATAACACCATGATATCCTTTTCTGCGACACCCAGGAAGGTCTCACAAACGCGAAAAAAGGATCAAAATATTAGAGGTGGACATAATTTTTGAGAATACAAGCACAGGAACTGGCCATAAAATGTAACCCTTGTGAAATTTATGGACAGCACTGTTCATTATTACTGATGATTTGGAAGTGTTCACAGAGCGCCATTTGCAAGCACAGAGGTAAGGGAGCACAGAGACCACAGCTGGTAAATTGTAGCTAGGAGAAAGAATTACAATTATGTTTAGGCCATAGGTTGCATAACAATTCTGGGAACATCTAGGATTCACTGTCTTCTTCAGGGATGAAAACGAATTCCTTTGCCACAGGTAACCAAGAGATGGCATGTGCCCCTTGTCTGCAGACAAACGGTGGAAGACATTTCACAAATAAGTCCAGCGCGACTTCAGCTTTTGCTGCCAGGGCTACGGTATCTAATCAGAAAAGTATATTTCGTTTTTCCTTTAACTTCCCGTTTGTTGAATTCTCAGCTGGTTTTGGCAAATATTTATTCATTGATTAAATCAGGGCAACCCAAAACAAAACAGGAGACTGTATAAGGCAGGGAAAGGGATAAACATATGTTCAGGCAACTCGCGCTACTTTGGCAAACATTAGACAGTTTATAGGTCTTGGGAAAGAGCCAGTAAGCTGAAAGAATGACTTGAGGACATTGAAAAACAAAAATAAGACCTTGAAAATCATGGTTGTGAATCCAAACCCAAGGTTACTAATTTTTGCTGAGTCTAATTGGCGTGATGATTTTGATCAAATTGCTACCAATGAGGCTCATGGATCAAATCCTACCCTACCATACCATACCATACCATATCACATTGACAAGTCCAATGGCATTTTAAGTGAAAATTCTAATTTTTTTTTTTACAGGGGAGCGAACTTCGGAGCTGGCCAGGATTAGCTCTTTGAACAGCTGACTACCACAAATAAGACATGGAGAACCAGAACAAGTTTACGTTGTCTATGGCAAGACTCAGGTGCCCTTGGTACAGCTTTGCCTTGGGACCTAAAATTCAGACAGAGGTTCACAGTCACAATGTCCCAGACTGGCCAATAGTTTCTTTCAAATGTTTAGTAGACTGCACTAGACAGCAAGGACAACACAGAGCTCTGTATTAATGTCCATCTCTGAGAACCAGTATCATTCGTTATGCACAGCGGCGACCTAGCATGCAGCATGCAATATGTCTTCTAATTTAACTAGCAAAGGCCTGACCCTTCAGCAGTCATTTCAATGGGAAGGTCTGAGTCCGCAGGATTTAAAGCAACATGGGCCGTATTACAACCTGAGTTTCTGAAATAGTTGCAGCGAGACCGTGATGTTCATTAGTTTTTAAAAGGGAAAGCATTCCCCTAAGAAACAAGGCCAAAGCAGAACTTTACATTTATGTCAAACCTCGGGGACAGCAATCATTTCCACCCACCTGCACTGGCATGCAAAACATAAAAGTACCCGTTTACATTTTTTAGGGCCATCTTTGTATAACTTACTCAAAACACACTATAGTATTCTTTTTTACTATGTTCATGTGCGCCAAAAAACACCCGTTTCTAACAGAAATGTAGGTGGAATCAGTAAACAACGTTCATGCAATGTGAGCATAAGACATTAATCCAGTGAGTTTCCTGATATTTTCAGAGACTGATCTATTTAAGCACAAAGGGTGCATGCAGTTTGGAATACGTGCGCATAAAACGCAAATTCACACCATGAGTTCTGTCGCAATTGTGTGTCACGGTCAGTTTAAAAATGGCAACATCCCTTATTAATTACACAGCTCTCGAAACGACTACAGCTCAGACAACCTGAGATCTGCAAACGTTGCTCGCTGTCTGCGTATATCCCATCCCTACTTCGCACCTGCAATTCCACTTGGACGTTTATTTGTGAAGTGTGTACCGCACTGTGCCTTCACAGTTTTCTCCTGTGTGTGCCTCTCTTCCCCATGTTCCTATAGTTCTGTTCACACCTCAGATTGGCCGGACCAGCAGCTAAAGTGATCTCGCCCTAGGCTCCTTCAGACCTGCCATCTCTGTGCCACTGTGTGTCACAACGTATTGGCTCCTTTCACATGGTCATCAATTGAGGAGCCGATATCAGTACCAGAGAAAATGAACTAGAAACAACTGCACAGAGTGGATTTCCACCTCGCATTAGCTGATGTCCACTAGAGGGTGTCAAAACACCTCAGATCATCAGCATCCGCAAGATTCTTTTGGGAGAAGTGGATTTGTTGGGGTCAAGGGCCAAATGTGTTTCTTAGGTAGGTCTCGTCCCTAGGCCCTGCCCCCTCAAAGGACCCGCCCATCCTCACAAGGTGTGTTTTTAGAGTCTGTTCCTTTGGCCTGCTCGTGCTGTAAAAATGAAGATTTGGGATAAAGGACAAATGCACAGTCCAGCTTGAGTTTCTGGCAGCATTCTTCAGCGGCCCCTTAGCTATACATGGCAACATTTCCAAACAGCAAAGGGGGAGATAGTAAAAAAAAAATCAGGGTAGTTTATTTTCACTAACATTGAAACAGAGGGAATTTTGTGATAGAAACAGCTCAAATAAAGCCATTACTGGCTTAAAAACGTGGGTCTCTCGTGCCTGATCTGGGTCTGTTGGCATTACTCATGCCATGACATTATGCCTGGCAGGCAGCCAGTGCCAGTGCATGGTAACTTCACCCAAAAGCGTGAGTAGCTCTTTGGTCGAGGAGTAGCTAAGTTTGCAACAACAAAAAAAGAGGAGGCTGAGTGATTATGCCAATTCCATACTGCAGTGTAACCAACCAGTATTTTCTTTTTGCTGTACTAAAGGCTCGGGCCACAGGCAACATGCCAGGGCATTGAGGAATTTGAGGAGGCGAAGTACAGTAGGGTCACTTGGACCTGCCAGACATGAACGACTTTGGGTTACTTTCCCATTGTGAATCATTTAGGCGGCCTTGCGGGGATCACACTGTGCTCCAGAGGGCCACTGCCTACTTTCTCTGATGACTTCCCACACAGGAAAGCAAATGCAGCAACACAGGTCTTCTGTGCCATGTAGTCCTCTGTCATGCATTGGTAGCCAGCCACAGCGGGTCACAAATTGCGGCATGTCTAATTAATATTCATTAAGCAGGTCATTTTGCAAATCCCTGCAAATGGACACTTTGGTATGTAACCTAGTAATAAACAGAACACTGCAGTTGTCATTCACATTGGCAAAGCAGTTGGTGGGTAAATTGCACATCCCTAGCTTGCAGAAGGGCCTCGAGTTGCTGTAAGGAGGCCCTCACTTGCAGTGAAGGGCATCTGGTACCACCATGGCCTTTTGTAGGAATTGATAGCTGCAAAATATTCACATTCACTGTCCACTGTGTCCTTTGAAATACTTGTTTTAGACACAGGACGGTTGTTACATGATTGTCCCATCCACCATCCATTAAACATGATTTTCCTCCTTTTTGATTACAGATTGATTTTTTTCTAAACATTAGGGGCCATATTTATACTCCGTTTGCGCCGAAATTGCGTCGTTTTTTTTGACGCAATTTCGACGCAAAACTAACGCCAACTAACGCCATATTTATACTATGGCGTTAGAGGCGAATAGCGCCAAAGTTCCCGGAATGTGCGTCATTTTTTAGCGTGAACCCCTTCCTTGCGTTAATGATATGCAAGGGAGGCGTTCCCGTCTAAAAAATGACTCCCAGGCCTTTACGTGGTATTTATACTCCCGGGCAAAAGAGACGCCCGGGAGTTGGCGTGGCTAAAAACGGCGCATTTGCGCCACTTTTTAACGCCTGCTCAGGGCAGGCGTTAAGGGGCCTGTGGGCTCAAAATGAGCCCACAGGTGCCCTCCCATGCCCCCAGGGACCCCCCCTGCCACCCTTGCCCACCCCAGGAGGACCCCCAAGGATGGAGGGACCCACCCCAGGGACATTCAGGTAAGTTCAGGTAAGTATAATTTTTTTAATTTTTTTTTTGGCATAGGGGGGCCTGATTTGTGCCCCCCTACATGCCACAATGCCCAATGACCATGCCCAGGGGACAGAAGTCCCCTGGGCATGGCCATTGGGCAAGGGGGCATGACTCCTATCTTTACAATGATAGGAGTCATGTTGATGGGGGATGGGCGTCGAAAATAAATGGCGCAAGTCGGGTTAAGACGATTTTTTCGACGTAACCTGACTTGCCCCATTTTAAGACGCCCATGCGCCATTTTCCCCCTACGCCGGCGCTGTCTGGTCTACGTGGTTTTTTCCCACGGAAACCAGGCAGCGCCGGTCTGATTGCGCCGTCTAACGCCATTCCATAAATACGGCGCCCGCATGGCGCTTCAGAATGGCGTTAGACGGCGCAAAACTTTTTGACGCTAAACTGCGTTAGCGCAGTTTAGCGTCAAAAAGTATAAATATGGGCCTAGATTCTCCCTGTATCCGAAATAAGTGATTTTTGCAGAATTACCCCCAGTTACCGTGTAGGGCTATACCAGTGCAATCAGAATATCATTGTCATAGTATTCACTGACACTGCATGCAAACAGAAGATGAGGCGCCACTCTCAGAAATATGTCTGAGGCAAATTCCAGCTGAAACTCTTGATCTCCATGGAACATGTTTATGTTCCAAACATTGTGACACTAACTTTTAACTGGGCATCGATTTACTTTTTAATAACACAGTGCCATACTTTGCGTATTTGAAAAAAACGTGTAGTATTTGTTTTTCAGTTCTGCGCAAGAAGGACAGAGATATTTTTGCAGACCTTGTTGAAGTTAATACACACAGTGTCCTACACTGTCTACACTGTCAATAATACACAACTGCTCGCGCGGTTAGGTTTTGGGTGTAAACATTGCTTTGTTTATCAAACTTTTTGCAGGCATCTGGCATACACAGGTCAACGATTGTGTTTGACCTAGCATATAAACACATTTCATTTAATCTCTCCACCACAAACACATCACATCTAAATCCTGTGTGTCCTGGTGCTTCATAATGACCTCAAACGTGTATAGTATAATAGAGACCTGGTTTGAGTGTTTTGAAAAATTATTTTCTCACAAAACCATTCTCGAACCTGTTATTGGTCAAATAAACCTTGACTACCAGTGGGACAGTAATGCGGTATTATCAGGTTTATCCTGCCAAAATCTGTGAGGGCAAACTGTAGGGCTGTGTTTATTGCAAAAGGTATGATTCTGATTCCTTGAAACAGAAATGTATCTCTACACTTGAAATCGGGGAACAAAAACATCATACCAAGTCAGCAGTGGCTTTTTTACTGTGTGTGTTAACAGGTTGTTCACTGTGGACTTTGTGCTTTGATAAAAAAAGTCCTTCTTTAGCCTTTTTTTATCAACTGATGGAGTATAATTTTTTTAAGCAAAAATTAAACACATTCATTACCAAAGTGTGATTTACATTGTTAAATAACATGTGCCTATTTATCTTACAATTTGTAGTAGTTAACTTTGCTATTTTAGGCAAATACTTGAGTTAACATGTTGTAATGAAGCCTAATATTAATACCATTTTGAATGTTGACTTTACAAGTATAAGGCTAAGGTACCTGCTCACACATTTTCTCAGTTGTTTTGCACAATATGGTTTCCTTTTTAGGTTGCTGCCAACAAGACAATTCAGCTGTCTGGGTTGCTAAAGACATCTTGGGGATTTTCAGGAAGTTGACCTAGGAAGGTATTCTGCTTGCTGATTACTATTGGCTTTGTGGTTTGTAACTTACCCTTTCTGGCTTTCCATTTGCTGACTCTATTTGCTTTAAGCTATCCAAGTTCAGGTCATCCCTCCCATTGCCTAAACCATGTTTATGTTATCCCTTCACAAACCCGTTTTCTGTTAACAGGCCTTTAAATCTTGTTCTTAGCTCCTCACATTTGCTGTGCATTCAAAGACCAAGGTCAAATGTCAGGCACTGTCTTCTGAGGACGCTTGTTTGCTTTTCTTTCTCTGAGTTCAAAGTAAGAGGATTTATTTGACAATCTTGGTGCATACTGGGGGTAGGAAAGATTTTTTTCTGTCACATGACAACATTTAAGTAAACTGTGTAAGTATTGCAGAATATATCCCAATTATGAATGCACAAATGAAGCACATTTTTTGGTATTTCAGAAGTGTATTGGAAACAAATTCTTTAAGATGATCAAAACGAATCATTAAACTAGGTGATGCAATTTCCACACATTTTCCTCTGTGCACTGTATAATTTTATTAGCAAAAGTGTATGTACAAATGTAATGGTCATTTCAATTGAAAATGTGTTGTCAGTAATAGCAGTGTGCTACCACACCATAAATACTCCACTGTATGCCACTCCACTATACTCTGCACCACTCCAAACCACTACACTCTACTCTTCACCACTCCACGGCATTGCACTCTGCACCACTCCATGCCACTGCACTCTATGCCACGTCATGCCATGCCTTTCTACTCTATCCTGTACCACTCTACTCTATGCCAATGCACTCTTTGCCACTCTACCCTACACCACTGCACTCTTCACTGTTGCACTGTACACCACTCAAGTCTAAGACACACCAATCTACTCTGCACAACTCCACTCTATGCCACAGTACTCTATGCCACTCTGCAACACTGCACTCTACGCCACTGCACTCTGTGCCAATAACTCTATGCCAATACACTTTATTCTTTATCACTCAACTCTATTCCCCTGCAGACTATACCAATTCACTGTATGCCACTCTAATCTACTCTGCACCTCTGCACTCTGTACCACTGCACTCTACACCACTTCACAACATTACCCTCTATGCCACTCTACGCAACTGCACTCTACCCTGTGCCACTCTACACCCCTTCATTCTACTCTGAAATAATCTACTCTATGCCACTGCACTCTATGCCACTCTACTCTTAACCACTGCACTCTACGCCAATACACTCTAAAGAACTGCACTCTATATCACTGCACTCTACACCACTTCACTGTACTCTGCATCACTGACTCTATACCACTGCTTTCTACACCACTGCACTCAGACACTCTACTCTGGAACACTGCACTCTCCACCACTGAACTCTAGGCCACTCTACTGTGCACTACTCTACACCACTGCACTCTATGCCACTGCACTCTCTGGCACAATACTCTACTCTATACCACTCTATGGTACTCTGCATCATTTTAGGCCACTGGACTTTATGCCACTCGACTGTAGTCTACACTTTACGCCATTGCATTCTATGCTACATGACTCTGCGTCACTGCCCTCTGCATCACTCAAATCTGCACCACTCCACTCTTCTCTGCACCACTCTACTTTGTGCCACTCCATTCTGCACCACTCCTCTATGCACCACTACACTCTACTATTCACCACTCTAATCTACACCACTGCATTCTGCAATGCTGCATTGTGCATTGCTGAATTCAATGCTACTGCACTCAGCGCCACTGCACTCTACCCCATTATACTCTGCACAACTCTATGCCAGTACACACTGCACCAGTCCACCCTACTCTATGCCACACCATTGTATGCTACTCTATGCAACTCCACCCTATGCCATTCCAATACATATTCTCTGACACTCCACTCAACGACACTCTACTCCAATCTTGGCCATTCCACTCTACCAAACTCCATGCCACTCTCCTCAATGGCACAAAATATTAGCCATGCTGAATATCAGCCACGCTGGTGAACAATATGGCTAAAACACATTGTCAAAGCCAATAGCTTTGGCATAGACAAGACATATTGGCTTTGCCAATGCTTGTTTTTCTCCTCACTTCAGATGATATAATTTTACAGAAGACTTCTATTAGGTAGTGAATGGGTATTTGTTATGTATGAGACGATTGGTAGTGAAGTTCTCACCAGGAGGAAAAGATGCCAGGGAATGCGACTTGAGAGAAGAGGTGTCTGTACCAAATATTCTGCGCGGTATAACAACTCAACGCAAGTACTAAGCCATGCAGGAGCCATTGTACTAAAATGGGAAATAAGTGAGTTTACCTGCTCCCCACTTTTGGAGGGGAATGATTAAAGTAGAAACAAGCTGAAATGTTGCAATTAGAGTTTTGTTGAATTATAATAATGTGTGTTCCTTTGACTAGTTGGGGGAAACAGACCCCAAAGATGCTTGCTGACAACAAACTGAGAAGATCCTTCTCAATTCTGCCAATCTACACTGCTTGAATACAAGGGCTTCATGCCATAGCATTCTAATTCTCTCATCAAAAACCTTCATTAGGTTTTCCGAAGCTTATACCTCACCTTATTGGCTAAATGCACTTTTCAATTTATGCTTCTTTAATTTAGATTAGGGTGTTCCTTTATGGAACAAACATGTTGCATATACAGTATTCTGTTTGTAAATCTTACTAATATTCTATTTTACCTTATTTTTAAATATCAACTTTTAGAGAATTTAAATCTGTAATAATAATAATGACTAAATATTGAACACTCAGTGAACTTTTAGGTTAAATTGTTTTGTTAATAAATCCCTTCAACTCATTCCTCGTCTTTTTGATGTTTCGTGTTCAGTCTCAATCAATCTTCACTGTCTATGGAAATTAATGTAAATGATACCTCCTTACTCACTTTCCTCGTCGACTAACAAAGGTACATATGGCCAATGACAGGGTTTGTATGATGATTATACCGAGCATTAGAGATTCAAAATTTCCAGCTCCAGCACAACACTGTCATCCATCACTTTCTAACAGTCGTGACTGACTGTCCTATTTGACTTTCCAGTGAACTTATTTCATATAAAAAAGGGAAAATTAAATTACCTCCATGCTGCTGAAACAGTGGGATCCTGCTTTGCACCTCTGCACTAGTTACAGTGTCCATGCCTCATCCAGCTACAATTGTACTGCTGAAGAGAGCTTGGTTCACTGAAGCACAGGAATAATCCTGACAAAAGCCCCTACCAGAGTCACCTGCATCAAACTGAAGCTCTTGCCCTTCACCCATTCTGTAGACTACTTCTAATTCCCATCTTTTCTCACTCCACTACTTGACCACCTCACCCTTCTTCTCCTATGCACCAGCTCCAACATTCCAACGATCACATCACAGGCGCTTGAGCTCTGGCATGGGGACATTCTTCACAATAGCACAATTACGCTTGTCACGTAGATAATTAAAAAGTAAAAAATATCTGGGAAATTGCAACTCCCAATTAGTAAACAAACAAATACTGCAGTGCATACTGAACCAAGACCGGACCACGAAATACTAAATTTGGATCCCTCAAAGCAGATAATAGGAACCTGGCCCTGTGCATAGCCCACAGGGACACTGCACTATATTGGAAGACTCTGGATAGCCCACCACATAGTCACTGGAAAACGGAGGTGGAGAATTGGGCACTAGCACAGGAAGTTGCTCTGTGACCAGAAGTATACGGGGGTACCCCTGGTGGAACAGTAGATGGAGGTGGTGGCAAGCTTCACCTAAATGGAGGCATCCACCCGATAGAGATGTGCCTGATGACTCAGTGTTGATGTGACTGCCCGGCACCTGGGGTTCTCTCAGCAGAAAGCACATACTGCCTCCCCTGTACGATCTGTTTACATGCGTTTGTCTCTGATCTGGGTGCGCCACTGTCACTACCACCTGTTATGCACAAATACATGTTTGATACTCAGGACCCGTCACACGCACATATGACTGGGCCTGATTGTTAGTTTAGTGCTGTAACCGCGATCACTACTTCTAAGGTGCTCTCGGACTGTACACTTACACCTCGTCACTCTGACACATATATCACAGAGAAATAGGTATAGGCACTAATAACCTGTATCAGGATGTACGGAACCTAGTATTGCTGTCTGTGCGTTCGATAATTAAATTCTAATAAAAACAGTTTTAAAAAATTGCTTTAACCCACTTTGAACCAGATATTCCTAAGCAAGCAGTACAACTGCGGCCTTTGTAGGTGATATATACATTTAAAGCCTGGTGTTTTCTACGTACTATTTCAGACTTCTTCTTGAGGACAAGAAAGTCAACCATTTTCCCTTTCTGTCACATTATATAGATGTAGGGTTTGTCTGATGTAGTGATCCGGTCGTGTCTTGTGACCTTTTTCATGGATATAGCTTTGGAAAATTAAGCAGCTTGATGTTTTTGGCTGACACTCTCAACTCTTCTTTAACTGGAAATAAATAAAATTCAATTTGAGAAAGCAGAATTATATTCAATTAGAGGTTTTTATCATTCCATAGATGAACTTAGTCACCTTCAGTCCAGGATCACAATAATTCCGTATTCTCTTCCATGAAATGTCTCTTGCCCTTTGTCTTAATGAAGGCCCTGCCAAAGCCTATGAGAGAACTGAAACGTGTCAATGCCCACAGAGCAAGCCATAATCTAAATCAAATACATTTTAGATTACACTGACCTATATTTATTTAGTTAATAACACTGTGATTTCTCTGGATTTGTAGCTTCCCACTCTTCACCCACCCAGAGTCATGCAGAAGAGCTTTCAAACTTGTAAAGGAATATCTAACTTATCCAGGACGCTCTCTAAATCATGTCATATGCTGTCAGAGCTATACTAGCTATACTAGGAAGTGAGATGGCCTAGAGGCTACATTGCTGACCATCAAACGTGGAGACAATGGTTCTAATTCTGGCACTGGCACCTGCAAACATGTTGTGGTGGCCAAAGCATTTCTCCTCTTTTTCCATAACTTTGTAAACATATGTACTGTTCACAAAAAGGTGTGTAATGTAAATGACACATACTGTACTTCATACTAAAGCTCTATTCATCCCAGTTCCCCCCACCACTGATACATATAAGGATTCAAGAATCTGAACACTATCTAAATATAGAGGACACAACTATCTCAAGCTTGACAATATGTGCCAGGAACTAGCTATAGTTTGTATCTTGAATTCTGATTCCCTACTAATAATAAAAGTAGAACCTGTCCATGGTTTTAGAAGTGTTGGAGGATGCCTCCTCATGTAAATTAATAAGGGAAAGTGTCCCTTGGATCTCAAGGAAAGTATTATTCTTGCATAGATGGGGAGAACAGAAAGCTAATGCACAGCAGACCGATTCATTCTTGTTATTTCAGGGCTGCAGACTACCAGTATCCTTGTTCCTCACAGTAGCATCTGAAGGGTGACAGTATGGCTAAGGTTTGAGCCACAGCCTGGCTAGAACTCGCCCCAACCAGGGCTTGCCCACCTCCCAAAGCTTTTGTGAGCATGAGCCTGGCTTGGGGCATGAAACCCTGCTCAAAATGTGGCCTCCTTTACCTAGTAGGAATAGTACAAATTTGGGCCTACAAAGGCAGGGTACTTTGTGTTCAGGTTTCCAACTTTGAATGCTCTTCTTTTGAGGTGTAAATATGCATCAATAGGCGCTATCCCTGCCTTAATTAAGAACAGAGGCTTTTTAGTTTCAACAACATCCATTCCTGCTCCAACTGTTATTTCTCGCAGTGGGCATCATTTTACTATTTTGGCATCTGCTTTGTTATATGCATATTGCCATCTGGATTACTTTGCCTCCTGTGATGTTTGGTGTAAACACACACTTGACCTTGCTGTCCCTTTGGCTACGTTGGTGCTATGTAGCTGCCTATATGTTTTAGTTTTTCTCCCTACAGGATTGTGTTACAAGAAACTTCGTAGACGCGTTTCGTGTTTGGGTATAAGTTTATTTCTCGACGACACAACCTGGCGTTCAGCCATCGATCTCCGCTGGCGTTAACCGTCTTCTCTCGAATCCGGCACCGCTCACATTCTAGAAGCTCAAGCCCATCATAACACATCCTCTCCCGTTCATTAGTAAACATCAAATAAGAAGGCTATTTTACAGTAAAATAAAAACCCAAATCTAATAAATACTATTTAAAAAAAAATTATAATAATACAAATTTGAACATTTGA